>NC_056744.1:1201011021-1201186021 GCF_019279795.1 Protopterus annectens
CACACCCTTAAACTAGTACTTTGTTGAAGCACCGTTTGATTTAATTACAGCATGCAGTCTTCTTGGGTACACACCTGCCATCAATTAAAGAGACTATCATTAACTCCAAATAAAGTTCAGCTGTCCTAGTAGGATTTTCCAGAAATGTACTCAGTTGCCTGCTACAGCAAAAGCCATGGTTCGCAGAAAGCTTACAAAGCATCAAAGGGATCTCATTGTTGAAAGGTATAAGTCTGGAGAAGGCTACAAAAAATTTCCATAGCATTGCATCTACAATGGAAGACAGTCATCAAAAAGTGGAGAAAATATGGGACAACAGTGACATTGCAAAGAACCGGACATCCCTCCAAAAGTGATGAAAAGACAAGGCAAAAAATGGTCAGGGAGGCTGCCAAGAGACCTACAGCAACACTGAAGGAGCTGCAGGAATTTCTGGTAAGTACTGGTTGTGTACTACATGTGACAATGATCTCCTGCATTCTCCATATGTCTGGGCTATGGGGTAGGTTTGCAAGAAGGAAGCCTTTTCATACGCAGAAAAGCATCCAGGTCTGGTTAAAATTTTTCAAAACAATACATCAAGTCTCCCAAAATCAAGTCTATATTATCATATAGAAAAAGCATTCCATCGAAAGTCTTTTCATCGACCCATAAAAAGTGAAGTGCCATTTCAGCAAAGGGCCACATCAACAATAAAAGAAATCACTAGTCCTACCAAGAAGTACACATCACTTTAAATATTACAAAGTGGGGGCCTCACCTCCCACATCCCCAATGTGGGGGGCTGTGCCCCCCACAACACCCCTAACTAAATATACCAACTCCGAGATCGCACTACAGTGGGATAAAGGGCAAACTCCCAAGGATGGCCAAAGATGGCCAAGCAATTTCTTTCCCTGAAATGGCACTTCACTTATTATGGGTTGATGAAAAGGCATTGGATGGAACACCTTTTTGATAAGATAATATAGACCCCAAAAGCATGTGGGAAATGTGTCATGGTCTGATGAGACCAAGGTTGAACTTTCTGGCCACAATTCCAAAAGGTATGTTTGGCGCAAAAACAACACTTTACATCACCAAAAAAACGCCATCCCCACGGTGAAGCATGGTGGTGGCAGTATCATGCTTTGGGGTTGCTTTTCTTCAGCTGAAACTGATGCTTTAGTCAAGGTGGAAGGAATTATGAACAGTTGCAAATACCAGTCACTTTTGGACCAATATCTTTAGGCATCTGCTAGAAAGCTGAAGATGAAGAGGAATTTCACCTTTCAACCCAACGATGACTGCAAGCATGCATCCAAATCAACAAAAGGATGGCTTCAACAGAAGAAAATTAAAGTTTTGGAATGGCCCAGCCACAGCCCAGACCTAAATCCTATAGAAAATCTGTGGGGTGACCTGAAGAGGGCTGTGCACAAAAGATGCCCTTGCAATCTGACAGATTTGGAGCACTTTTGCAAGGAAGAGTGGGCAAATATTGCCACGTCAAGATGTGTCATGCTGATAGACTCCTACCCAAGAAGACTGAATGCTGTAATTAAATCAAAAGGTGCTTCAACAAAGTATTAGTTTAAGGGTGCACACATTTATGCAATGAGCTTATTGTATGTTTTTTATTTTATATATTTTTCCCCTAACAGATTTGTTTGTTTTTCAATTGAATTGTACAGGTTATATGTCACATTAAAGGTGGGAAAAGTTTTGAAATGATTTATTGTGGTCTCATTTTTTTATATCACAAAAACCTGGCGATTTAACAGAGGTGTGTAAACTTTTTATATCCACTGTATTTGCTGTCCTTATAACTAATGCCTTTTGGGGTAGTATGCAAGAGCTGTCTCATGCTCACAGATGATTTAATTTAAAACAAAATCCAAGAACATGTTTGATTTAAAGGCTAAGAATTCTGCATTATCTAACAATAGTCAGCAATAAAAAGCCCTCAGACTAGAACATTAACAGCCATAAATGCCAGCAAATTGAGAACTAAGCATGTACTTTTATTACCAAAAAAAAAAAAAAACAGTAAGTAAGCTTTCACACTCCCTCATTCTTCCTCAAACAACTTAAAAACTTTCAGAGACCCTATTCCTGGGTTCACACTAGTACACAACCATTTAGTACCACAGTAAAAAAAAAAGTATATATATATATATATCTATATATATATATATATATATATATATATATATATATATATATATATATATATATATTCTCACAGGAGTCATAAAACTTGCAAATATAACTACATATAGGTTCATAGGTTCATACTAGGCTATCTGCCCGAGGGCATTTACAAGCCTAGCCCATAGTTTTGTGGCTTACGCCACCCCTTTAGTATGGGGAACTATACCCATTATTTTGCTGTGCCTCTGTTGAGCAGTGACACTGAGGTAATCCCTGGGGTATATCTGCGATCTCCCATCCATTGGTCAAGATTTCTCTTGAACAAGGCCAGCGAGGTGCTCTGCCTCACATATACCGGGATTTTATTCCACAGCATAGGGAGTCTTTGGGTGATGAATCCATCCCTCCAGCATGTCCTATTAATAGCCGTGTCGAGGTTTAAGTCTCCCGCCCTTGTGGCTCTGACGGATCTAGATTTTTTGAGGTGAAGCATATTCATCAAATCTGGGTTTGACATGGCCTTGTATGTTAGGCAAAGGTCACCTCTGAGCAAGCGGTAAGCGACTGAATAGAGCTGGAGTTCTTCCAGTCGGGCAGCATAGGACAGATGTTTGAGACCCTTTATCCTTTTGGTGAGGAACTTTTGTGGCCTCTCCAGCTGCCGCAAGTGTCGGGTCAGATACATTCCGAATGGGGCATTGTACTCAATCATTGGTCTGATGAGTGATGAGTATAGGGAGACTATGACCTCCCTTGATCTAGATGAAAATCCCTTCATGATAAGGTGGGCAATGTAGAAGGTCTTCCTAACTACTTTAGCTACATGGGTGTCGAATGACAGACTACTATCAACCTGGGTCCCCAGGTCCCTGATAACTTCTTCTGTGCTCAGTGGATTGCCACCTATTTGGTAGCTAGGGGTAACCTTGTTTTTCCCGAAGGGTATGACTATGCATTTTTGGCATTTAACTTTAGGCCATGGCTCTGGCACCAGTTATCCGTTTCTGTGAGACCCTTCTGAAGGATATCTGTGTCAGATGTGTTTTCTACTATGGCGCCCAGTTTGCAGTCATCTGCAAACTTTGTCAGCCATAACCCTCCTGTGTTTGCTTGTACTTCGGAAAAGTAGATGCCAAACAAGAGTGGGCCCAGGACTGAGCCCTGTGGTACACCACTTGTGACAGGCTTTGAGTCTGACATGGCGCCAGCAACTCTGACCCTGTGGGTTCTGTCACTCAGCCAGTTTGCAACCCATCTTGTGATGTATGGGTTAACATTTAAGCTGATGAGTTTTTCAATGATACCCGAGGCCACAAAAAGAAACTTAGCACAGCCATTCCAGGACCTAAGTGTTAATGTTAAGACCATAGCCAAACAAAGACATAACATAGTGAATTATCCAGCAAAAACAACTTGTATTGTACACCTTCAAGGCTAGTTATTAATAACTTCACTAAGAAAAGCATACCTTTGAGGATAAAACATCCTAGTAAAGCAAACAATATCACAGCTTAGATGTGTAATGATAAGTGTGTAGCACTGAGTCTGTGTATATATTGTTAATATGTATTATGACATGTCCATGTTAAAACAAATGTGTACAATTGACAACAGCTGATTGATGCATCCAGGTGTTTCTGCAGTTACATCTACTGATGCATTTATGCATCAAATATTGCCTAGTCATATCTGTATTAATAATTGCAAAACCATATTACATTTATTTATTTATTTATTTTACATTTGTTAACTGGGAAAGTACGACTGGACACAGGTCTCTACATGTAAAGTATTAAAAGATTTCAGCTTGAAGCTTACATAATGGCAAATGTAAATGCCTTGATATTTGATGTCTGTTTAGTGCAGGTAAAGAGATATTATTGCGCATATACTGGGTCGGATTTACGAAGGCTTACATGGAGTCTAAGAGTAGAGTAAGACTCCATGCAGCCAACATGTCTGCCGAGCGATCCAGGAACAGCCGGCAGGGGCGTGCAAGAGAGCTCCTAAAACGACTCTTGCACGGACAGGTTTAGTTTATGCAAATTACCTCATTTGCTGTTGAAAGCTATGCAAATGAGGTAAATTTGCGATCCAGGAAACACTAACCTGTCTGAGTAAGAGTTGTGTTACTTGTAGAAATGTACTTGGTTAGCAACTGAGTACCGTTCTGCAAATAGCAGAATGGAGCCATGACAGCTCCAAATAAAGGATGCATCCAGTTGAGGAAGCATGCCATTGGCCAAATATATGGCCATTGGCAGTTTTTCCTGTTGCAAAATAAAAAAAAAAAAATTATTTTTTTCCTCAATCTCCTATGTTTAAGCATAGCGCAGCACCGCGCAAATGTGCTGCACTCTAAAAACCACAAAAAACAAAAAATAAAAGCCACAAATAGGGATTTTATTCAAAATATTCATCTGCCATGCAAGTGAATGGCAGGCTGAATACAACATGGCTACTGAGTAGAGGTTGCTAAGGGGGGAAGCTCAGTCTGAGAGATGTAACCAAGCATTAGTAGGCAATCCTATGCAAATGAGGATAAGGATAGTGAATCCCAGTTTTTCCTGCTATGTGAACCATGTCCCTAGAGTGTAAGAGTAGGATAAGGGGAGTAACAGAGTAGAAGATGGGTGACATCATGAGGGGGTATGTATCAAAAAGACTATAAGAGTATTGGAGCAGAGTGGCATGTGTTTACTCAGGACTAAAAGAGGTGTGTCTACAGTTGTCTAAACTGATATCCAGAAACCAAAGGTGTATGCCGTGGCTATCACTAAAGTTTCTTGCAAAGCTGCTTACACTGTGTGCGCATGTGTGCGCGCATGTGCACGCATGTGCATCCGTCTAAGCCTGTGTGCGCATGTGTGCACCTGTGTAAGCCTGTGTAAGGCCGTCTAAGCTTTTATACACAAATGTGCACCTGCCTAAGCCTGTGTAAGCCTGTGTAACCCTGTGTGCGCACGTGTGCACACATGTGCACTCGTGTGCGTGTGTTTGCACTTGTTTGCGCGGCGCTGCCCTCTGCGGAAACAGAAATGGAAAAAGGAAGGAAAAGAAGTAGTAGGAAGTTAACCAAGGAGAACTAGCAGAGCTGCCAGGTGAAATCAATCAGAATCAGCCAATTACACAGGCAGTACACTAGCCCAGCCCAGTCCAGCCCAGCACTTAAAACTCTGCAAACAAAATTCCCCCCCATGTTTTTCTCAGAAACACTGCAACACTGCAGTCTACAAAGAGAAGTGAAAACTTAAAAAGGTTAAAATGAGACAAAAAAATGTTAGGGGCTGCCATTGCTATTATAAGGCAACATGTGCAAGATGCTGAGGGTGGTGCCATTACAAATGTTGCTGAGCAACCCACAGTGAGGAGATGGAGAAGAGTGTACAGACCCAGGGTAACCTACCAGGGGCTACATGAGCAGGAGATAGTGGAGCGCTATAGAGTGGACAGAGAGCTCCTGCAGCAAATTGTTGAGCTGTGCAGGCCACGCCTCACACACAGAACCAACAGAGGGGAACCCATCCCAGTGGAAACCAAGGTATGTGTTGGCCTAAGAATACTAGCAACAGGTAACTTCCAGAGACCAACTGGTGATATGATGGGGATTTCACAGGCATCAGCATCCAGGGTATTGCACCAGTTCCTGAATGCCATGGCAGCACATGTCAGTGATCATGTATATTTCCCCAATTCCCATGATGTATTGGCCAGCAATATGCATCTCTTTCAGAAAATAGCAGAATACCCTGATTTAGTGGGTGCAATTGACTGCACACACATACACATCAAAGCACCAGCCGGTGAGTGGGGTAGGGCCTACATCAACAGCAAGGGCATCCACTTCATCAACTGCCAGGTCATGTGCGATGCCCAGGGCATAATACTGAATGTGTGTGATGGCTGCCCTGGAAGCTACCACGACTCCCATATCTGGCATCTGACACAGCTGTACCAGACATTTGCCAATGGGGACATCCCTGACGGTCACCTAGTGGGGGATGCTGGATACACACTGGAGCCGTGGCTGATGACACCCATCAGAAATGTACACACACCCGAACAAGAACTACATAATGAGGCACACGCACAAACAAGAAACATTATTGAGCATGTGTTTGGGATTCTCAAGTCACAGTTCCGGTGCCTGGACACATCGGGTGGAGCCTTGCAGTACTCACCAACTACACGTACCCAAATTGTCATGGTATGTGCCATGCTACACAATATGATCCTGTGAAAACAGCTGCAGCAGGAACAGCATGGGGCAGGGCCAAACAGCCCCCCACCATTGACAAGGCCTGCACAGGCACAGCGTGACTCAGAGGAGGAACAACCTGAGCCTGCCCCAGTAGGCAGAAGGAGGCGTGCCCAGTATGCCCTGGCCGTCGCAAAGAGGCAACGCATAGCACATACACTGACTCAGTAGGAACCCTGGAAATGATACCTCTCTCTGACTTACACATACAATAAAAGGGATATCTAACTTGACACTACCTGTTTCAAACATGTACAGGGAGTGTATTATGTGCATCCGACATAGGCAGCCCTGCAGCACCACCTGAGGCATGACTGCCCTATTTTAAGCAATATAAAGCAGTGTTAAGCACATTTTACCACTATTTAGCATATTTAAGCATAATTGCATGGAGCTGCGCACCACGCTAACTAGCGCAAAGTTGGGCAACGTTGGGCAATGTTGGGCAATGTTGGGCAACGTTGGGCAATGTTGGGCAAAGTCGAGCAAAGCTAGAAAAACATGCTCACACCTGCTTTACTGTTCCTTAACCAGTCAGGTCTACCCAGCAGGAAAATAAAAAGCAGTGACAGGGCTCGACCTCAAGATACTGTGCACTATAGTCACAGTACTGAACCACTAAGCCATGACAGCATTTCACTGGCACAGGCACAGCAAGGCAATTGTAGACTAACGCAAACACAAACAAATGCTGTAACATGTCCTCTGAACTTCCCCCAGGCCTATGCAGACAGATAACAGCAGGCCAGGCAGTGTGATGTGGGTTGGGTAGGCTATGAAGTCACAAACTAAGATACGTGAAATGGGAAGCTAAGTTCTGTAGTACAGTAGTATACCACAGGCAAGTACGATAGGCAACAGTACAGACTGAAATGGAGTACCTGACATAGCAGTGCAGGCCTAGCAAATGTGTATAAGTTTCAGGTGAACCCCTCATCCTATGTACACCCACAGTAACAATCAGGTGTGCCCCCTGGGTAGAAATGTACAAATAATAGCTGTATGTCCCCCCTCTATGTAGAAATGTTGATAAGTCTATGCAAAGCGACTCATGGAAGCCCTGCAGGCACAGTGTGCTTCCTGTTGATGTACAACACAAAGGTGAAACCTGAAGTAAAAAACAACTTGATTTTTCACACACATATAGTATATATGTCCATACTGGGCATGCTCACACACTTAAATAAACTAAGCAAATATCAGTCAACAACATACTGAAAGGTCATACTGGGCATGCTCACACACTTAGGCCATGTCTGAGTATAGCAGTGGGCCACACATATCTGGCAGTTGCAGTTCTTACCCCAGAAACTTGTCACTGTTCACCAATCCTGCCTTGCGCACACAGTTATATGAAAACAGAACCACATAATATATTGGACTCCTGTCATAATCAAACTATGTACTACAAGCACTTAAGTTGTTCAAAGAAAGTGGAAATTCAAAGAAGATCAATGAATCTCTGATCAGTATTATCAATAAACAGTGAGCACCCATAGCATTATCCAATCCATGTTCTGGAAAAAATATTGTCAAAGAGTCCATAGAGAACCATGAAGCTTTCTTTCGCAATGTCATATATATCAATGTAAACACATATATGTTCCAAGTCAGTGCAAACTGTAAAGGAATACATGTACATGACTGACACTGCCACCATCTTGTCAGACAGGTTCATACATATATACCCCCCTCTCACTGACAAAAGGGCCCATTACCATACCTGGAGATTGTGAAAACCCAGAAATCACATATACAATGGTTAAACAGCACTTTCCAAACCTAAAAACACGGTGTCTATGGGATGACATGGTTTCCCTAGCTGTGTCATATGTGAACTCCAAAACAAACAGACCCTGCACCTGAACAGTCTGTTGAGACTCACCCTCTGTACAGGATATGAAACTGTTGAATGCGTTACAGCAAAATTTGGCACACTCCACAAGTGTTGTTGCACAACAGACAATAGGAACTATTGTCTTATAAGCATATTAAGCCTGATCTGCAAGGCCATGGAGTCCATCATGATGGAACTCATAAACAGAGCTATTGTGAGCCTACAAACACCCAACCCTACCAATTTCAGTTCAGTCAGGGGCAGATCATGGTTTCCAAACCTGATAGACTGTTTTCAAGGCAGTCACCCAGGACATACATCAATGAAATGAGCTACACACGTCCCACATAGACCTTGAAAAGCCCTTTTCCAACATCACAGACACATGTTGTATCCACAAAATCAACAACCAGTGCATAAATATGTATGTCATCTGATGGATTGCCAACTGAAGCATAGATAGATCCCACAAGGTAACAACTGTGGTCTCCTGTTCAAGCTGGTAACAACTGCTGTCCCCCATGGCTCAGTCCTGGGACTCCTCCTGTCCGGTGTATACTTTTCAGAAATACAGTCAAACACACGTGGGCTATGTTTAGCAAAGTTTGTCGATGACTACAAAAAAGTTGTCATAATCAATGTTTGGGACAACAGAGACATCCTTAAAAAGGGTCTCAGTCAGACATATGTGGTGTAAAATTCATGGCCTCGAGCTACAGTCATACAATTACTACATAGGTGCCAACACGCTAAATATGTAGGTGATAATAAGTGATCTATGGACACATGTGGATAGTCATCTCCACTTCCAGAAGCATATTCACAAAGTGGTTAGAAAATCATGCTATGTGTTCCCACAAACTGCCAAAGTCTTTGCATGTAGGTCAAAGGAGGTTCCCTCCACACATCAGTCATCAGACCCATCAGAGAGTACCACAACACACTTGCGATGAATCTGACTATGCACCCTCAGCAGCTGGAAAGACCAGTGAAGTACCTCAACAAGAGGATTACTGACCTCAAACAGGTGCCCCATGCAACAAAACTGAATTAAACTCAATCTGTACTCTGTTGCATACTGTCTACTCAGGAGATCTCTGCCCAGCAGACAGGTCCATGTCCAATGCAGAACTGATATACATGCGCTATCTGAAGTAAACCCAAGCTGACTGTACCACATGCAATCTGTAAAGATTTGACTTTTGTATGTAGTAGCTCTTTAAGAAGCTTTGATATCAGCTTTTTCCCCACAAATTGATGTCAGCGAGTTTCAACCAGTTGGTTGGTCCATTCAAATGTACCATGTGTTGTTAATTGTGTATATAAGGAGTTTTTTTACATTTGTTACCTTTTGATGTGTGTCTAAAGAAGTTCAGTTTTCTTGAATGAAAAGTGGATGTTAATAAAACACTTAATATTGGACTCTTTGCTGCTGGTTTCTGCTGACATGGATTTTGTTTTATTCATTTCAGTTTGTTTCAACTTCTGATACATTACTAACTCACAGACTTCTCTTGCTTTGGAACAGGCTCCCAACCGACATTAAGCTGAGCCCCTCACTGACACACTTCCAGAGGAGCCTTGATGAGTGTATGTGAAACTGAACTGTACCATGGATCACTTCATCGCTCTACTACACAGAGGCCTAGGGAACTAACTCCATGGGTGGTGATAGCTGCACACTCTGGCCATACTAATATATGCTTTCAGGCAGATAGCCTATTACCTACCTATGTACCTCTATATATATATGTAGGGCGAACACAGTATAATAAGCCAAAGATGGATGGGCAGAGATGTGTGAAAGAGGGTGACCATGACAGGGAACCATCCAGGACTGTCCCACCCAGCACACATCCCAATGGCACTGTTAGAAAAATATGTATTTAAATATATGTGAAATGCTAGTTTAAAAGCAAGGTAGTTTATAATGCATTTTATTTTATTAATCATATAACAGAAGGGATAAATTCATGTGTAAATGCAAGTAGCTTTTGAAACTGCAGTGTGCTTTGACCCCTGACCCTGGCAAGTGCCAGCTCAGCAAGCTTAATGTTATGCTTTTCATAAGTGATTATCTGCTGGGTCAGGAAATTAAAATGTGTAAATCTTCCGCTTCTTCCTGATAAGATAACTTGTCCTTGGATCTTCCTTTCCTGATGTAGTAATTTGTCCCTGTAAGATAAAAACACAGCTGGTGGGAAAGTGAAACAGTGAACAAAGAGGTGAATTTAAAGTCTGAATCTGCTATTGTATTCGAACTAATATGAGACCTTTAAGAAGTAACTTTACAGAAAGACATTCCCCGGGATTCATGAAGCTCGGCGCAAGGCCGGTGTAAGGCTTGCGCTGGCGGTGCAGTGAATAGTCGGCGTAGCAGCGCCATATGCATAGTAATGAGTGCGCGCCGCAACCACAGACACGTGCGTAGGGCACGTGAGCGAGCCCAAGTAGGATGCGTCCGGAGGCGTGGCCAAGCCTGCAGGCGATGAGCAACCTAAAGTGCTGACTTCCACAGGCCGCCCGTAATAGTAACCGCACCAGCCAGGGCCCGTGGAGAATGAAACGTACGCAGACTAAGCAACATAGTACCCATCCCAACAAAACGGAGAACCAAACATCAACCCACGAAGCCCTAAGTGTACCCGTCCAAGGAACAAAGGATACGCGTAATACCGTGTCCGTCCCGCAATGCGCTGTCAGTGGGCATACCCAGTGAAGATGTACCGCAGCATGTCAGTGCGCCGCACCGACATAGAAGTAGCGACATGGGCATGGTCACCAGCAGTAGTGAGAGTACACAGCCGGGTAGCCGTGTCGATATAACAACAAGAAGGAAACAAGATACCCTAAACACAGGCAAACATGTGCATAGCAACATGTACCACACCCAGCAACGTGCTCGTCGCATACACATAGGACGGTGTATGTCTAAGCGTAATATCCAGAAGCAGAACTCATGCATGCAAATGTAATACACAATAGCCCCATCATAGCATGTATCCCGCACCCATGTACGACCGTGCACCCAACCCAGCTAGCAGCCTTGCGCAGCTACACACCTACACACAATGGGCATACCTGAAATGTGGTAAGAAGTATTGTCCTAGGCAGTGCCACACGGGCAAATATGTACACCACATGTTAACAACCCACCTCAGGTACAGATATCCAAATGGCTGCATGTGAATGTGTCGGCAGAATGTGTACATCCCGCATGTGGTATGGACCTGTCAAAACCCCATAGGCGTGCACACGCCACGGTGCACATAATTGTACACATCTGGACAAGGCGGTATGTTCAACCACCGTACCGATGATTAGCTATGCAGACATGTCAAACACAACACATGTAGCGGAACATCTGCCTACCAAACAGGACACCCTAACAGGGTGCCACAGGCACAGAAGGGGAAGGTGGGACATCACATGTTGAGAGTAGCATTGCCGGACGGCCAAACACCCACGGCCAATGCAAAGGACGGAATAACATGCATATGCCCGGATGGATGGGTATGTCATAGCATGGGAATAGGCCAAGCCATCCACCATAATAGCCATGTGTGCCACATACAAACAGCCAGTAACACGCAGTAGTAATGCATGAAGGCATACACGACTGTGGGAATAGCACAGGACATATGGCACGTGCCAAGTGTAGATGCATGACACAAAAGTCCAGGATGGGGCCGGCTGCAAAGAGGAACATGTGCGAACCCCACCTCCCACAGATGTACCGTCAGTGAAAACACATGTCAAACAGACACCAACACTACCGTCCATCCCACGACAGCAACGGAGGCTGGTCAAAGACCACCATGACGCGCGCACAAACAGGGACACGTGTAACCGTTGCCTTAACACCCCCCCCGTAGGCCAAAGAATAATAGAATGGACATATGCATGTAATGCTGTGAAGGATGTGTGGTAGTCCTCAGTATCACAGAGGTAGGTACACAGATACACTGTAACCAACCGTGACGTATGTGCACTGTAGACAGCATACCTGCAGGTAATACAGAGTTCAATCACGTGCCACAGAAATATACACATGAGAAAGAGGATAGGGGATAGACAAGTGTGAATGGGACAAACTATGAACATAGGTTCATAGGTCCATAGGTACAGGGTAGGCTATCTACCCAAGGGCAGCCATAACCCTAGGCCATAGTTAGGATTCCTTTGCCAACCCTCCGGTCTGGAGATAAAATACCTATTATATTGCTGTATCTCTGTCAAGCAGTGACAATGATGTAATCCCTGGGGTATATCTGCAATCCCCCATCCAACGGACAAGATCCCCCGCGAACAAGGCTAGCAAGGTTCACTGCCTCACATGTACTGTGATGTAGATCCACAGCATAGTGAGTGTCTGGGTGATGTATGTGTCACTCCAACACATCCTATTAATGACCGTGTCAAGGTTCACGTCACCTGCCCTTGTGGTTCCGAGGGATGTAGATCCAGTAGGTGAAGCATAGTCATCAAATATGGGTTGACATGGCCTCGTATGTCAGGCACAGGTCAACACCGAACAAGAGGTATGTGACTGAATGGAGCAGGAGTCCTTACAGTGGGGCAGCATAACACAAATCCCTGCATCTGTCTGACGATTAACCTATGGGGCCTTCTCAGCTGCTGTAGGTGTCGGGTCAGATACCCTCCGAATGGGGCAATGTACTCAATCATAGGTGTAACACGTAATGAGTACAAGGAGACGATGACCTACCCTGATCTAGATGTGAATCCCTGCACGATCAGGTGGGCAATGTAGAAGTTCTACCGAACCACGATAGCAACGTGTGTGTCGAACGAATGGTGACCGACAACCTGGGTCCCCAGATCCCTGGTAATTCCCCCCGTGCTCAGTGGACTGCCACCCATATGCCGGACAGGGGTGACCTCATTCTTCCCGATGGGTATGACTATGCATTACCTGGCATTTAGCTGTAGGCCATGTCCCTGACAGCAGATATCCATATCTGGGAGGCCCCTTTGAAGGATATCTGTGTCAGATGTCCGTCCCACTATGGCACCGGTTCGCAGTCATCTACAAACAATGTCAGCCATAACACCCTGTGTGTGCTTGTACTGTGGAAATGTAGATGTAGAAAACGAGTGGACCCAGGGCAGAGCCCCGTGGGACACCGCCTGTGACAGGCAGTAAGTCCGACATGCTGCCAGCAACTATGACCGCGTGGGTCGTGTCACCTAGCCAGTTTGCAACCCATCCTGCGATATGCGTGTTCACATCCAAGCCGATGGGTTTATCAATGATACCCGAGGGGGGTATTGTGTTGAAGGCCTTTGCCAGGTCGAGGTAGGCTGTATGGACTGCATGACCCCCATCAATGGCCTCGGTGACTGTCCCTAAAACGTCAACCAGGATTTAAATGCATGAACCGCCCCTGACCAAGCCAAACTGGGTTGGATGCAAGGTATGCAGGTCCCCTATGTCGTCATCTACGGGCCGCAGTATGATCCCTCCCCATGTCTTTGCAGATAAGTCTTCTCATGGTAATGGGACAGTAATAACCAGGGTCAGTGGAGGCACTGGCCCTGTGAAGTGGGACTACAGTCGCCGTGCGCCACAACTTGGGTACGTTACCCGAGGTGAGGCTAAGAATAAACAGCTGTCCTAACTGTGGGTCTAATTCCTCAATGAGATCGCGGAGTACACAGTCGGGACACCAGCTGGTCCCATGGATGCTGTGTTCACTACCCTGGAGAGAGCATGACCCACCCGTGCATTACAGAACATTCGGGGACCACAAACCACTGGTACAGACATCACTCCATGTGGGGGGGAGGGGGTGGAGATGTCTTCACCGAACCTGTCAGCCGGTATGTTGGCAATGTGTGTATGTTCAGTAAACTCCACATCATTGTGAACCCAGTCAGAGCATATGTGTGAGTTACCTCCCAGGTGTCCATCATAGCAAATGAAGGCTGTATGATTGTCTGCCGAGTCCTTGGAGATATATCTGTGGAACCTGCCCCGGACTATGTCATGACAGCCTGTAGCTCTTCACATATAATGAGCAAGGGTGTCATACCTCACAAGGTGTCTGCTCTGCCTTGTAGTAGGCACCTCCTCTCTTTGTACAGCTTGTGTATGGCTGGGGTACACCACACTGGATGCTTGGCATTGGTACAATGAACCACAGTTGGGTAAGGGAATGCCTGATCCATGCAGTCCTGTAGGTACCGGTAGAAGGCATATGTAAGTGATGCAGTGGCTTGAGTAATGTTGACCACTGGCTCAGGGTCCTTAAAGGAGACCACAGTAGTGTTCAGAATTGTGAATTCGGCCTTTGAGAAAGCCATGTGTATGGTAACCGGCAACACCCACAGCAACGTATGTCAATAGCAGAAGCCATTGTCCAAATAACATATATTAACGTCGGTATTACAATATGTATTATTATACATGTATTGACATGTGTCTGCTAATTGCACTTGCAAATGGCCGGTAAGACCGGGCCAAAGTGCTCGTGATTTACCTGGTATGGTGATGTCATTCCGACAATAAAGTGGCGATACTTCCCTACTGGGACCTCTGGGGATTAATTAAAGCAGTTGTTAACCTGCACCATTGGATGTACACCATTTGGTTCCAGTTTTGGAAAACCTGGTTTCCGTAGCACTACACACTATGGGTAGTCAAGCAGACATCTGCGATTGGTGAACATACAGCAGCAGTCAAAACCACTGGCCACATGGACACAGTCCGACAAGCTCTACACTTTACATATGCACATTGGTGTCCATTGTAGGACCCAAAAATTGTCCCGTACGGAATACCTGCCAGCCTTCATCGTCCAACCAGGAGAAGCGACAGTCGTGACCACGGCACAGCTAGACATATGCACCACCAGTGTGTTCAATGTTGATGACAACTGTCCATGAAATGCAGCACATATGCACAGAAATCCCCAGAGTTCTGAGTCCATAGAAGTGCGTCCACATCCCAGTCCCGCACACATGAAGGATGTGTAATGGGTACTGTCGAGGGTTGCAGCCATGGGATCTTGGGTATGCAGAAATGGGGCTCGGTGTTGTTTGGCAGATAATCCGTTGTCCCGCCCCGTGGGAGGGATGTGGGCGTAGCACCTGCCTTACTCCCCACTAATAATGCAAAGCATCCACCGGAGAATGCTAAATGCAGGTGTGAAATGTGTACAGCCCTATACCAGTGTCCAGTAGGCAATTCTCATGGATGGACAAGCGTACTACTAAGATGGCACCCATAACTGCAAACCCGGTGGAATTACACAGCCGCAGTAAGGCATAACACAGGGAATACACATAGGGACTACAGTTGACATTCCCCATACAAAGTTGGACCACCGTGCGAACACCGGCATACACAGCACTCAATCTGCCAGCAACAAAATGGGGAGCACTCGCTACCATACTGCGGAACAGATGGGCGACCTGTGGAACACATACTAATGGCACACCAACAACGTCAACTAGGATATGTAAACTATGGCGTTCCCACCTATAAAGAAAACATGCTTCAATGAATACATAGGGGATCAACATGTTCTGGTGGTGTTATGTTGAAAATACAGTGACGGATATTTCCTATTGGGACGTCTGAGGTTTATTTAAAGCAGTTGCTAACCTGCATCTTTGGATGTACACCATTTGTTCACAGTTCTAAAACACCTGGTTTATGTAGCACCACGTAGAATGGGTAGTCAAACAGACATCCACGATTGGGGAACATACAGCAGCAGTCAAAACCACTGGCCAGTTAGACACAGTCCAGCAACATCTAACTTTACATATGCACATTGGTGTCCATTGTAGGACCCAAAAATTTATCCTAACAGAATTCCATCCAGCCGTTACCGTCCACCAGATGATGCGATAGCCGTGACTACGGCACAGTTAGACATATGCACCACCAGCGTGTTTAAGGTTGATGACAGGTGTCCATGAAATGCAGGACATATGAACAGAAATCCCCAGATGACGTGTCCAAACATGTGCGTCCACATCCCAGTCCCGCACACATGAAGGATGTGTAATGGGTACTGTCGAGGGTTGCAGCCATGGGATCTTGGGTATGCAGAAATGGGTCTTGGTGTTGTTTGGCAGATAATCCGTTGTCCCGCCCTGTGGGAGGGATGTGGGTGTAGCACATGACCTACTCCCCACTAATAATGCAAAGCATCCACCGGATAATGCTAAATGCAGGTGTGGAATGTGTACAGGCCATAACAGTGTCCAGTAGGCAATCCCCATGGATGGACAAGCCTACGACCAGGATGGCACCCATACCTGCAAGCCCGGTGGAATTACACAGCTGCAGTAAGGCATAACACAGGAAATGCAGATGGAAACTACAGTAGACACTCACCATAGAAATCCAGACCACCGTGTGAATACCGGCATACACAGCACTCAATCTGCCAGCAACAACATGGGGATTACTCGCTGCCATACTGCGGAACAAATGGGCGACCAGTGGAACACATACCAATGGCACACCAACAACGTCAACTAGGAAGGTCATAGGATGTTTAAACACTGGCGTTCCCGCTTATAAAGAACATCCTTCAATGAATTAATAGGGTCTACATGTTCTGGCTGTGTTATATTGACAATACAGTGGCGTATATGTCCTACTGGGCCTTCTGAGGATTACTTAAAGCAGTTGCCAACCTGCAGCATTACATTAACACCATTTGGGTTAATCGTAGTAAAACATGGGTTTCGTAGCACAACATAATATGGGTAGTCAAACACACATCCGTGATTGGGGAACATACATCAGCGGTCAAAACCACTGGCCAGATGGACACAGTCCAACATGTTCTACACTTTACATATGCACATTGGTGTCCATTGTAGGACCCCAGAAATTTATCCGTACGCAATGTCAACCGGCTGCGATCGAGAGACCCAGATGAAGTGACAGTCGTGACTACGGCACAGCTACATATATGCACCACCAGCGTGTTCAAGGTTGATGATAACTGTCCATGAAATCCAGGACATATGCACAGAAATCCCCAGATTGTCGAGTCCATAGATGTGCGTCCACATCCCATTCCCACACACATGGAGGATGTGCAATGGGTACTGTCGAGGGTTGCAGCCATGGGATCGTGGGTATGCAGAAATGGGTCTCGGAGTTGATTGGCAGATGATCCATTGTCCCGCCCCGTGTGAGGGATGTGGGTATGGCATATGCGTTACTCCGCACTAATAATGCAAATCATCCACCGGAGAATGCTAAATGCATCTGTGAAATGTGTACAGCCCTATACCAGTGTCCATTAGGCAGTTCCCATGGATGGACAAACGTACGGCCAAGATGGCACCCATAACTGCAAACCTGGTGGAATCACACAGCTGTAGTAAGGCAAAACACAAGGAATACAGATAGGGACTACAGTAGAGACTCCACATACAAAGTCAGACCGCCGTGCGAATACCGGCGTACACAGCACTCAATCTGCCAGCAAGAGAATGGGGATCACTCGCTTCCATACCGCGGAACAAATGGGCGACCTGCGGAACACATACTAATGGCACACCAACAACGTCAACTAGGAAGGTTATAGGATGGTTAAGCTATGGCGTACCCACATATAAAGAACATCCTTCAATGAATTAATAGGATCTACATGTTTTGGTCGTGTTAAGTTGACAATACAGAGGCGGGAATGTCCCAATGGGATATCTGCAGATTAGTTAAAGCAATTGTTAGCCTGCATCATTGGAATTACACCATTCGGGTTCAGTAGTGGAAAACCCGGTTTACGTAGCACTACATAATATGGGTACTCAAACAGACATCCGTGATTGCTGAACATACAGCAGCAGTCAAACCCACTGGCCAGATGGACACAGTCCAATAAGTTCTACACTTTACATATGCACATTGGTGTCCATTGTAGGACCCAAAAATTTATCCGTACGCAATGTCAACCTGCTGCGATCGGGAGACCCAGATGAAGTGACAGCCGTGACTACGGCACAGCTACATATATGCACCACCAGCATGTTCAAGGTTGATGACAACTGTCCATGAAATGCAGGTCATATGCACAGAAATCCCCAGATTGTCGAGTCCATAGAAGTGCGTCCACATCCCATTCCCGCACACATGGAGGATGTGCAACGGGTACTGTCGAGGGTTGCAGCCATGGGATCGTGGGTATGCAGAAATGGATCTCGGTGTTGATTGGCAGATGATCCATTGTCCCGCCCCGTGTGAGGGATGTGGGTATGGCATATGCGTTACTCCACACTAATAATGCAAATCATCCACCGGAGAATGCTAAATGCAGCTGTGAAATATGTACAGCCCTATACCAGTGTCCATTAGGCAGTTCCCATGGATGGACAAATGTACGGCCAAGATGGCACCCATAACTGCAAACCTGGTGGAATCACACAGCTGTAGTAAGGCAAAACACAGGGAATACAGATAGGGACTACAGTAGAGACTCCACATACAAAGTCAGACCGCCGTGCAAATACCGGCGTACACAGCACTCAATCTGCCAGCAAGAGAATGGGGATCACTCGCTTCCATACCACGGAACAAATGGGCGACCTGCGAAACACATACTAATGGCACACCAACAACGTCAACTAGGAAGGTTATAGGATGGTTAAGCTATGGCGTACCCACATATAAAGAACATCCTTCAATGAATTAATAGGATCTACATGTTTTGGTCGTGTTAATTTGACAATACAGAGGCGGGAATGTCCCAATGGGATATCTGCGGATTAGTTAAAGCAATTGTTAGCCTGCATCATTGGAATTACACCATTTGGGTTCAGTGGCGGAAAACCCGGTTTACGTAGCACTACATAATATGGGTACTCAAACAGACATCCGTGATTGCTGAACATACAGCAGCAGTCAAACCCACTGGCCAGATGGACACAGTCCAATAAGTTCTACACTTTACATATGCACATTGGTGTCCATTGTAGGACCCAAAAATTTATCCGTACGCAATGTGAACCGGCTGCGATCGAGAGACCCAGAAGAACTGACAGCCGTGACTACGGCACAGCTAGATATGTGCACCACCAGCGTGTTCAAGGTTGATGACAAGTGTCCATGAAATGCAGGACATATGAATAGGACTCCCCAGGTTGCCGAGTCCATAGACGTGCGTCCACATCCCATTCCCGCACACATGAAGGATGTGCAATGGGTACCATCGAGGGTTGCAGACATGGGATTGTGGGTATGCAGAAATGGGGCTCGGTGTTGATTGGCAGATAATCCGTCGTCCCGCCCCGTGGGAGGGATGTGGGTATAACACATGCCTTACCCCCCACCAATAATGAAAATCATCCACCGGAAAATGCTAAATGCAGCTGTGAAATTGGTACAGCCCTATACCAGTGTCCAGTAGGCATTTCCCAAGGATGGACAAACGTACGACCAAGATGGCAGCCATAACTGCAAACCTGGTGGAATTACACAGCTGTAGTAAGGCATAACACAGGGAATACAGATAGGGACTACAGTAGAGACTCCACATACAAAGCCAGACCGCCGTGCGAATACCGGCGTGCACAGCACTCAATCTGCCAGCAAGGAAATGGTGATCACTCGCTACCATACCGCGGAACAAATGGGCGACCTGCGGAACACATACTAATGGCACACCAACAACGTCAACTAGGAAAGTCATAGGATCCTTAAACTATGGCGTTCACGCTTATAAAGAACATCCTTCAATGAATTAATAGGATCTACATGTTTTGGTTGTGTCATTTTGACAATACAGTGACGGAAATATCCTAATGGGACATCTGAGAATTAGTTAAAGCATGTCCTAGCCTGCATCATTGGATTTACACCATCCGGTTCCAGTTTAGAATAACCTGGTTAACGTAGCACTACATAATATGGGTAGCAAGCAGACATCCGCGATTGGGGAACATACAGCAGCAGTCAAACCCACTAGCCACATGGACACAGTCCAACAAGGTCTACACTTTACATATGCACAATGGTGTTCATAGTAGGACCCCAGAGCTTCATCCGTACGCAATGTCAACCAGTTGCGATCGAGAGACCCAGAAGAACTGACAGCCGTGACTACGGTACAGCCAGACATATGCACCCCCAGCGTGTTCAGGGTTGATGACAACTGTCCACGGACTGCAGGACATATGAACAGATATTCCCAGATTGTAGAGTCCATAGAGGTGCATCCACATCCCATTCCCGCACACATGCCGGATGTGTAATGGGTACCGTCGAGGGTTGCAGCCATGGGATCCTGGGTATGCAGAAACGGGGCTCGGTGTTGTTTGGCAGATAATACATTGTCCCGCACCGTGGGAGGGATGTGGGAGTAGCACGTGCCTTACTCCCCACTGATTGTGCAAAGCATCCACCGGCTAATGCTAAATGCAGGTGTGAAATGTGTACTGCTCCATACCAGTGTCCAGTAGGCAATCGCCAGGGATGGACAAGCGTAGGACCAAAATGGCACCCATAACTGCAAACCTGGTGGAACCACACAGCTGCAGTGAGGCATAACACAGGAAATACAGATAGGGACTACAGTAGACACTCCCCATACAAAGCCAGACCGCTGTGCGAATACCGGCGTACACAGCACTCAATCTGCCAGCACCAAAATGGGGATCACACGCTTCCATACCACGGAACAAATGGGTGACCTGTGGAACACATACCAATGGCACAATATCAACGTCAGCTAGGAAAGCCATACGATGGTCAAACTATGGCGTTCCCACCAATGAAGAACATCCTTCAGTGAATTAATAGGATTAGTGTCAATTGACCATGGAATACACCTAATCAACATCAAAGACCCGCTGGCACCTTATGGCACACAAACCAAGTCACACATAGGTAGATGAAACAGTCAACGTAGACATTTTGTCCACGACAGGTCACATATGGTATACAAAGGTTACTTCATAGACATGTAAGCGCTTCCACCCGTAGGCTCCGTGAGACTTACACATAACATAGAAGCATCCAGGCTTTACATATCCACCCTTACACTTCCATTTGTTACTTTCTATGCAAACAATGAACATGTAACCACAGCATAGAAAGCACAGATGCAATGTTAACCACACACACATATGTTAACATCTCAGAAAGCATCCTATTAACACATGTATTATATGATATTGTACTATGCCGAATACTCATCAATCAAAGATCTAACAATGTATATGGAAGATATGCATAGCATATCACTGTAATACAGCGGTACAGAACTGAAAGAGTGGACAAATGTGTGTTAACTCTACATCTTTACCTAAACTACATTCCTGTTATGGGGGTTTGATCCACCTGCTTCTCAAAAGAGGCCTCATCAGTGTTCCATCGGTCAGCCCTGGTGTGTGGCCAACCCTCCACCTACTAATCCATCTAAATCCGCATTCTATACCATAGCTGATGAGGTCCCCCCTCTGGTATTATAACCTAGACATCGTAAAACACCGAATGTAGACGTATGCCTTGTGATGTGCTCATAGCCGGCCGTAGGCATACGCCAATCCTGCGGCTGCCCAGGGCGCCGCACTAGTAGGGCCACCTGTCTAGTAGGTGTGTCATGTAGGTATACCAAGATGGGGGCACCATGTGTTGTGGTGGTGGGCGCCATGGAGCCCTACAGCCTAGGGCAGCAGTCGATCTAAGGCCGCTGCCGTAGGAGGGGTAGTACGGTCTGCAGGTATGTGCAGACATGCACATGAAACAGCGGTCCACAAGGATTACCCATAGTGGCG
This sequence comes from Protopterus annectens, assembly GCF_019279795.1. Classification (NCBI taxonomy): domain Eukaryota; kingdom Metazoa; phylum Chordata; order Ceratodontiformes; family Protopteridae; genus Protopterus; species Protopterus annectens. Next base: position 1,201,033,017 of record NC_056744.1, read on the forward strand.
ACACCTGCACAGATGGCTATAGCGGGACACACACACGGCCATGCATACAGCACAGGTAGACATACACACACCATAAATAGGCAATTACACACAAGGTGTATGGCGTGTACGGGTACAGTGTCAGGACAGCAAGGATAGCTGTCTGCCACGATATCCAGCAGATGTCTTTAGGGTGTTCTGGAATACGGACAGTGCATGGACAATGAGTGGATATGCAACGTACCACAGTTCTATGTGTCAGCCGTGCAAATATGTGATACATGGGAAAGACAGCTGTCCATGCAAGAGCAGCACTACGGGCACAACATAGGTACGTAGATATACAATGACAGAGATACAGATGGACACATGTGGCAGGCCCGTGAGTGTAACGTACAAAGCACCACCCCACCACACCATAGCAGGGTGCACGTGGAGAACACGCTACGGAGGTCGCCAACCACAGCAGGCACACAAGCAGTACACGAGCTGCATCTCACCATCCACAAACACAGGGATGGTGGCAGGATATGAGTGTTCTGCGGAAACCTCAAAGCCATACCCTATGAACCCATGCAGCTGGGAGCATGGACACACACACACATGTGGCAGGCATGGTGATTGACCACACCCCCACATACCCAACCGCACAAAAGTATGACACAGGTATGGAATGCGCTACGTGGACCACCGAACACACCACTGTCAGAGGCACATGTACAGGTGGGTGACAACATCCGTAAAGGAATGGCCGCTGATAGCCAAGGTATGTGTTGCGAAGCGTCTAAAAGCATGTTCATCTGCAGAGGCAGCTGGAAACACACACACACACACACACACACACACACACACACACACACACACACACACACACACACACACACACACAGGGAAGGGCCGAGAGTCGAAGCTACGCCTACCTACATGAACTCACTACAGCATGAAGCATTTACAGAACGCTACCGAGATTACTGAGCACAGCGCTGTCAGAGGCATACTTCTAGGCGGGTGACATCACCCGTAAGAGAATAGCTGGCAATAGCCAAGGTATGTGTTGCGAAGCGTCTAAAAGCATGCTCATCTGCAGAGGCAGCTGGAAACACACACACACACACACAGGGAAGGGCCAAGAGTCGAACCTACGCCTACCTACATGAACTCACTACAGCATGAAGCATTTACAGAATGCGCTACCGAGATTACTGAGCACAGCGCTGTCAGAGGCATACTTCTAGGCGGATGACATCACCCGTAAGAGAATGGGTGGCAATAGCCAAGGTATGTGTTGCGAAGCGTCTAAAAGTGTGTTCATCTGCAGAGGCAGCTGGAAACACACACACACACACAGGGAAGGGCCGAGAATCGAACCTACGCCTACCTACATGAACTCACTACAGCATGAAGCATTTACAGAACGCGCTACCGAGATTACTGAGCACAACGCTGTCAGAGGCATACTTCTAGGCGGGTGACATCACCCGTAAGAGAATAGCTGGCAATAGCCAAGGTATGTGTTGCGAAGCATCTAAAAGCATGTTCATCTGCAGAGGCAGCTGGAAACACACACACACACACACACACACACACACACACACACACACAGGGAAGGGCCGAGAGTCGAACCTACGCCTACCTACATGAACTCACTACAGCATGAAGCATTTACAGAACGCGCTTCCGAGATTACTGAGCACAGCACTGTCAGAGGCATACTTCTAGGCGGGTGACATCACCCGTAAGAGAATAGCTGGCAATAGCCAAGGTATGTGTTGCGAAGCGTCTAAAAGCATGTTCATCTGCAGAGGCAGCTGGAAACACACACACACACACACACACACACACACACACACACACACACACACACACACACACACACACACACACACACACACACACACACAGGGAAGGGCCGAACCTACGCCTACCTACATGAACTCACTACAGCATGAAGCATTTACAGAACGCTACCGAGATTACTGAGCACAGCGCTGTCAGAGGCATACTTCTAGGCGGGTGACATCACCCGTAAGAGAATAGCTGGCAATAGCCAAGGTATGTGTTGCGAAGCGTCTAAAAGCATACTCATCTGCAGAGGCAGCTGGAAACACACACACACACACACACACACACACACACACACACACACACACACACACACACACACACAGGGAAGGGCCGAGAGTCGAACCTACGCCTACATGAACTCACTACAGCATGAAGCATTTACAGAACGCTACCGAGATTACTGAGCACAGCGCTGTCAGAGGCATACTTCTAGGCAGGTGACATCACCCGTAAGAGAATAGCTGGCAATAGCCAAGGTATGTGTTGCGAAGCGTCTAAAAGCATGCTCAGCTGCAGAGGCAGCTGGAAACACACACACACACACAGGGAAGGGCCGAGAGTCGAACCTACGCCTACCTACATGAACTCACTACAGCATGAAGCATTTAAAGAATGCGCTACCGAGATTACTGAGCACAGCGCTGTCAGAGGCATACTTCTAGGCGGGTGACATCACCCGTAAGAGAATAGCTGGCAATAGCCAAGGTATGTGTTGCGAAGCGTCTAAAAGCATGTTCATCTGCAGAGGCAGGTGGAAGCACACACACACACACACACACACACACACACACAGGGAAGGGCCGAGAGTCGAACCTACGCCTACCTACATGAACTCACTACAGCATGAAGCATTTACAGAACGCGCTACCGGGATTACTGAGCACAGCACTGTCAGGAGGCATACCCCTAGGTGGGTGATATCATCTGCAGAGGCAATGCGGCCGATAGGGAATGAAGACAGAGTGCGCAGTCACACAGCCTGTTACCATCCTAAGGTGGCCGTACAGTAACACGGTAGTGCTGCAGTCGGGAATACCAAATGACTACGCAGCAGTACATCACGACATGAATACGGGATGCACCACATGACAGTGTACCCTATGAGAGGGCATCCGGCGTGCAGGATGTAGGCAGCCAATGTGGCATGACAGCCACATATGAGTCACCTGGATGGTCACCATGGCTATGCAGGATGTCACTGGCCATGGCTACACGCCTAGTAGCAGACATCGGTGCTGAATGTCATGTGTACCCCCGACAGGTGTACTGGCCATGCCTCTCACACCTAGCGGTTGCAAAGGGGAGGCAGACATGCTCACGGGGTATCAACGCAGTCGGGCGCGGTGTGCACTGTACTGTGTGTCCATCTACACAGCTGCTTACTGGGCATGCTCAGACACTTAGAATCGGCACAGAGCAGACATGCATACACATGGGGCGACGGCATGGGAGGCAGACTGTGGACCGTCGTGTGTGTCCAGCCACACCACAACCGCCATGCCACAGACGTGGCAGTTGCGAAAGGGAAACAGTCATGCACGCGGGGTATCAATGCAGTCGTGCGCGGTGTGCACTGTACTGTGTGTCTATCTACACAGCTGCTCACTGGGCATGCTCAGACACTTAGAATCGGCACAGTGCAGACATGCATACACATGGGGCGACGGCATGGGAGGCAGACTGTGGACCGTCGTGTGTCCAGCCACACAACAGCAACCCAGCCATGCCACAGACGTGGCAGTTGCGAAGGGGAAACAGGCATGCACCCGGGGTATCAATGCAGTCGTGTGCGGTGTGCACTGTACTGTGTGTCTATCTACACAGCTGCTCACTGGGCATGCTCAGACACTTAGAATCGGCACAGTGCAGACATGCATACACATGGGGCGATGGCATGGGAGGCAGACTGTGGACCGTCGTGTGTGTCCAGCCACACAACAGCAACCCGGCCATGCCACAGACGTGGCAGTTGCGAAGGGGAAACAGGCATGCACCCGGGGTATCAATGCAGTCGTGCACGGTGTGCACTGTACTGTGTGTCTATCTACACAGCTGCTCACTGGGCATGCTCAGACACTTAGAATCGGCACAGTGCAGACATGCATACACATGGGGCGATGGCATGGGAGGCAGACTGTGGACCGTCGTGTGTGTCCAGCCACACAACAGTGACCCGGCCATGCTCACACAAGTAGTATGTGCTACGCGCCGTCCGGCATGCAGACGGAGTGCACACACCGCAAGTCACGGCCAGGTAAACCCGTACACACCGCAGGGTGGACACACATGCAGTCACACGTACACACACAGATGACAGCACAGGCGCCATGGGTGCAGGCTGAACATGTACACACCGCAGTGAACACTGTAGCTGCTATGCCAGCACCTTGTTATTGGTGCAGCAGTATGCCTCACGGTCCAGGAACTGCATGTGACATATGTCCAGAAGACTATGTGGTGGTGTACGTCCGTCGTGCAGAGTACACATGTACTATCAATGATCCCACAGGTGTGATGTAGTGCACCCGTACCGGTATACATGGAAAGGCGTGCTCCACACATGCCACGGGCCTGACACAGGTATGACACATGACTGCAGCTGTACCACAGTGAAACAATGTCCGGATATGTCACATATGTGGTTTCCAGGCTGTGTGCATGGACTGCACGCAGGACACATACGAGGCCTGTGATGGACCACATGCATGACACAGGCATACATGGTAATACACACATGAAGGGAAGGCGGACACATGTCTGTGGTATGCACCCCCTACAGGGTGTGGCAGTGTTCACAGGGGCACATACCCTTGTACAGTTTGCCTGTGACAGCTGTGATACCAAACCACAGTCCATGTTCCATGCATGTTGACACACATGTCACAACGTAGCAATGCATACACACATGGCAACAGGGGATACATGTGACACGTGTACTGTGCATGGTGCAGCCGTGCAGGGGCGGTGTCTGGTGTCTGTAACACAGTTGCAACCCCCTCCCACATGCATACCCATCATGGGGGCTGTCATATGGTGGCATAGTAACAGCACGCATGGCAGTCTGTGTGTACACCATTTGTTTAAACACCTGTCCACATGCATGTGTGCAGGTGCTGGTCACAGGTGTGTCACACACTGTCCTACCCTGCCATGTGCATACAGTCCGCTATGTCGCCTTTACATGACAGCGCTGCCATGATGCATACCCATCGGCCATGCGGGTTCGACCATATGTCACATTGCCACTGTAACCCCTACCACCACCCAAGTGCAGATATTGGCACAGCTGCCGGATACAGTGGTAGTACGCAGGATGGACCACATACCACTGCACGCCTGCACAAATCCCATGTAGCGGGTGTGGCATTCCTAGCACCAACATGTGTGCAGGAATGTGTGCCCATGTATGCCACAGATCGGGGGAACTATGTGCCATGTGCCACACATCACTGTACACCATGGTAGAGCTCTGTACCTACCTCAGTGTGGGGTGCACCGATGTGGATGGTGTAGTACATGCAACACGTCATCCCTCCGTGTAGACATGTGTGGCCACCACCTTGTCGGTGTGTCGACATGTGTGTATGTCTGCTGCCTGTTGAGAGGGTGTATGCAGATATCGTGTTGTGACTGGACACTGACCACACAGGGTGAGCATCCCATAGTGGTGCTGCATTGTACAGCCTTGTCATTTCCATACCTGTGAGCCTTACTGGCCACCTGTGCAAGACCACCCCCTGTGACATTGAACGTCGGTGCATTGTCTTGTGAGGGTGCCGACCACACAGACAGGTGTCCCCATCTGCACACAATGGTGTGTGTGCCATAGAGGTGTACACCCCGCGAATGCGGGAATATTCCTATACCGGTACAGCATCCGACTGTCGAACACTGTGCACCACAGCTGACAGGTGACACCTGCGGTCAGTAGCCAGCACACTGCGTACGACACCTGCAGAATGTCACCATACCTGTACTGTGTCATGCCATGTATGTGATGTCTCTGTCCACCATAGCCTGTGGCACCGACCACAGGCGTCAGGTGCAGTATATGTGTGGACATGTGCGTCATGTACCGTGTAAGCAACGTTACACTGTATCCGGCTCCGTGCTCCGCAGGTTTATGTGTATGACCTCTCTTCTTGCAATCCCGACTGTCTGTTCTCTACATCACAAAGCTCTGCACCTGCTCCCATAGTATTCCCACATAGATAAAGTACATGTATACTCAATGGAGTACTGCACTGTCCTAGAATCCCCTTGTGTGCCCACTTCCCTATAGGTGCCTTCTGACCCGGTTACGCAGCAAATGCATTCACATCCTCTGGCATGTCGACGGGTCAATTGCTAGCGACCTCTCCTGTTCAGATGGTGAATCTGGGCATCCTGGCCACTGTTACAGGTGCCTCATGGACAAGGACAAGCCGCACCTCCCCCAATGAACATAATACATGTGACAGATGCAACTATATAGCCAGACAGGGGGCTGTGCTCTCCCCAACCATGACCGGCAAGACCACGCGGGAGGGGAAGGACACAATGCACACCACATACCCAGTGTCACATGTGACTATCGCAAATGCTAATCAAACACATTAACACACTAAAACATACCTGGAGGCACTGTAGGACATGTCACGAACCTAACGAGCCCTCTGAGGCGGACACACAAGCTACTGCCTCCACAAGACATAGGACATGCAACACATGGTTCCCAACGTCAGTGTGCTAACCTGGCAGAGCCCCAAAGGCGACACACACACTGCCAGACACACCTGTAATGGGTGACGCCACTGCCAGACACACCGACGTCCCACCCACCATACTGAACAAGGGAATGATCACAGTAGGCTGCCGCTGGGTGCTGGAATACGCCACATAACACACACACTCAGGTTACTCCGCAGCATGTACAGGTATGATGCGGTCATTGCCCATGCTGGTGTCAACGACTGGTGGCATACCACCCTGGGATACATTACAGGAGACATAGAGGGCCACTCAGATTGTGTAGCCCAGGCCGGCATGTCCCTGACCCTGGGCAGTACCCCACCTTCATCAAGTATGATGCCACTATACTGGCTCAATGTGGTCACCCTTGATAATGTGCCTGGTTACCGGTGTCAGTCTGAGGGGATCCGGATTCCTCTTACCTGGGATGATATGCTTGGCACGCCAGCCCTTCGCATGGTATGGCTGGCAGCTGTCGCCCCTGGTCTTCAAGGGTTTGGTGAAGGCACCTGCCACCCCCACAGTGCTCACTGCAGGCACGGCTGAAATGATAAACCTACCACCCTACACTACAAGCCTGGAGAACACACAGGATAATACAGCTCACTGCCAGTGGTCTACGGCCAAGCTGCACACCCTCAAATGCCCTCCTCAGTATGGAGGACATCGATGTCAGTGCTGTGACTGAAACATTGGTCAGGGCTGCTGAGAGCACCCCAGCACTGTCGGGTCATACCCCATATCACGCGTTCAGGACCATAACCCGGACATAACACAGGAGGAGGGGGTGTCCCCATTTCCATGACGGATGCACACACCTCCATGTTGGCAGAGATGCACGTAGCAGCGGGGAATATCCAGGTGCAATTAACCATGCTTAGGACTGCCCTACAGTTTGTTGCATGCTACAGACCACCCTCCCAAACCCAGGATACCTGCACAGCCATCCTGAAGACACTGGTGAGTGTGAATGCTCTCATAACACCGTCATATTGGGTGACATCAACCACCCATACATAGACCGAGAACATTACCCAGGACACAACACCCTACGCCAAAGGTCCCAGGTGTTCATACACCTGACTGCTGTGGAACACCCATGCACCATACCCACAAGGGGGGGACGTATACCATTTCTGATCATCACACATGGGGAGGATATGCCCCACACAGGATGTACATCCCTCAATGGTGACGTTAGACCGTATAGTGAATCCACTGGTAATCCGCATCCTGCACCCAACACCGGCATGGGAGACCAAAGTGACGTCCTCTCCACAGCGAACCACACACGTCATACGAACGGTGTGGTACCCTACAAGGCCTCCATGCCAGTGGTAAACACAGGCCACACTGCTGAAACCCTTACAAATGCCTTCTCTGAGCACCCCCAGGGATGTCTGCACCAAGCGATCATGATAACATCAGGACCTTGTCCACCGAAGGCAGGCACATGGTCTGGTGGACCCCAGCCATTGACAAACTGTACAACAACAGTTGGAGCTAATACATGACAGAGCAATATCAGTACCAGGGAAGGCATCACTGATTAATACCGGCATTAACATACGATCACACATACAATCATCCAAGGCCACTTGTGGGAGTGGTACTGCAGAGGACACATAAGACAACCATAGGGCCTTCCTTAGCTGTGGTAGGGACATGGGTGGGAGCACACAGTCATGCCCGGAATTACTCCAGAATGGTACAATGATCACTGAACCCACAGACATTGTCAACAAACCAGCGGACATGTTCCATGCATACATCTACCCCCCCCAAGTGTGGACGCATCCATCCCACCAGAGTCTAGCCTCCCAAACATCTCGTATGCCCAGGAGAGATCTGATATCTGTTAAGCGGTGAACACAGCACCAATGGGACCAGATGGTATCCCTGGCTGTGTGCTACACAAGCTCATTGAGGCCCTCGCCCCACACATAAGGCCGCTGTGTCATCTTAGGCTTACTACGGGCTAGGTCCCCGCTGGATGGCATATGGCAGCTGTGGTCCCACTACACCAGGGTAGTGCTCTTATGGACTGTAGACATCCCTGCCCTATCAGCTTGACAAGCCTTGTCTGCAAAGCTGTGGGTAGGTCCATACTGGAGCCCATAAGTACAGACAGTGGTGTACAGCCAATACCAGAACATACCCACAGCGACTTAGTCAAGGGCAGATCCTGCCTCCCACACCTGCTCGACCTGTCCGGAGGGGTCACTAAGGCCATTGATGGGGGTACGTCGGATTGCACAGCCTACCATGACCTGGCGGGAGTGTTCAAAGAACACTACACGTGGGACTCATGGAAAGGCTCACCAGCGTACATGTGGAGACATATGTCACACGATGGTTTGCCAACTGGATGGAGGTCACACCACACAGGGTTTGTGTTCCTGGTGCCATGTCAGACTCCAAGCTGGTCTCGAGTGGAGGCCCACAGGGCTCAGTCCTGGGCCCCCTCCTGTTCGGCATTCAACCTTCCAATGTGCATGCAAACATAGGGGGATTGTGGCAGACAAGGTATGCAGATGACTGCACACCGGCCACCATACTCAACACCCCATCAGACACGGACATCCACCTGGGGCCTCATAGAAATGGATAACTGGTGCCAGAGCCATGGCCTGATGCTACATGCCAGGGAAGGTGCAGACCTACCCAGTGGGAAGGACATGTTCGCCCCGACGTACCATGTAGGTGGTAATCCATTAAACATGGTGGACGTGTTCAGGGACATGGGTACCACACCTGTCGGTAACCTCTGTCGACACTCACAATGCCAATGTGGTTGGGAAGACATTCCACTGTGGCCACCTGGTCAGGAAGGAAGCACATCCACATCAGGGGAGTTCATTGTACTCCTGTACTCTTCACACATCAGACCAATGATTGCGTACAACTCCACATCTGGGATGTACCTATCCTGACACCTGCAGCACTTGGAAGGACCACAAATGTTCCACAACACAGGGATAAAGGTGCTGAGACATGTGTCACACGCTGCCCGACCAAGGGGACTCTGGCTGTATACCTTCCCAGCACGTCTGCTCTGTGGTGATCTGTGCCTGACATACACGGCCATGTCCGACCTGGGTGACATGGACATGTTCCACCTCCTAGGCTCGAAGCAAACACGGGCACAGAAGCAACTGACAGAAACCTCAACACGGACATAAATAGGACATGCTGGGGGAACAGGGTCAAGGCCCAGAGACCCCCTACAACATGGAAAGGATTCCCAGCCCATGTGAAGCAGAGCCCCTGACTGACTTTGTCCAAGAGTAATCCTGACGTGTGGATGTGTGATCGTAGGTATGCGCCAGGCATCATCTCTGTGTCACTGCTGGACAGAGGGACAGCGGACCGATGGATGTGGTATCCTCATCCTAAGGGGTGACAGCCACACACACTCTGGCTAGGCTTACACATGCCGTAGGGCACATAGCCTGGTATGTACATATGCGCCTATGTACCTATGTAGGGGTCCATGCAGGTTGTGGGTACCTGTGGTATGCTGATATTGCCAGATGTGCCTGTGGGTACCCCACAGCTACACGTGGGGGACTGATAACAGTGCTCCCAGTAGGCACATGCAAGTACACCATAATTGGCATACAGGTTAACTGAACCAACATGATGCTACACATGTAACCGCCACGCATACCGTGTACACAGATCAATGTATGCTGCACCTGCACTACATGGTATGTCTGCTGCATGATGTCAGTGCACGACCCACGTCACATACGCACCTGTCACCTGTCATACACAACCACTGCAACATACACATCGTGCACTATGCGGACACAGGTATCACATACACCTCTCACTATCTTGTCCACCCTGTGCATCAGAATATGTTTGCATAACCGTGCACCGATGGTGTGGATCACGGTGCTGCGGCAGAGGCTTCATCATATGCACAGGGTGATATGTGTGCCAGGGGCATAGGCTGTACCAATGGATGACATCATGTGTGTGTGTAAGGGCCTGTGCATTTACTGGGCATGACTGTGCAGAATGCATGTGGATGTGGTGGAGCCCTACAGTTGTGTCTGCTGTGTGTGGGTATGTGTGTACACAGTTCAGCCATCTGTAATGCCTACACGGGGTATACTTGGCAGCCCCAGACTGTACAGTGCAGGTTGTACGGCTCACTGTGTCCGCCTGCCACGTGACCCGTGCCTGCCTGGGGTCGCACGGGCACTACCGGGTGGAGGTATGGAGTGGCCACTCTCCGATGACACATGTCCGCTGGAACCGTGTCCACGCTGGGACCGTCCAGGGCCACGTCCATGTGGCCTGCTGTGTCCTGGTGTGGTTGGTGTAGCACCAGCTGCACTGCTGCTGCTACCAGCACTGTGTGAGTGGGCATGAGAGGTGGCACGCACACGTCGACCTGCACTAGGTGGTGTTGCTGGCCTACGGCCACGTGTCCTACGCCTCACCCCTACCAGGTGTTCCAGCACAGACAGCTCACGCTCGCAGATTGTCATGCCTCGGTCGAGGATTCCAGCCATCTCACCTAATCTCCTATCCAGAACATCGGCAAGCTGCTGTTGAGCATTCGCCAATGACTGGATGTTCTCATTTAAGGAACGGATTGCGGCCCTCTGCAGCCTCTGCCCTTCTTGGTTCTGCCGTTCGGCGCCTGCCTGTGCCACCATTACAGTCTCAAACATGCACCTGGTGATACCAGCTGCTGCACCTGTACGGCAGGTGCATGTCTACCAGTGCTCCTCCTACGAGCAGCACCAGCCACATGCCTGTGTGGCACATCACCAGTCATTACACTGGCAACATGGTGTGTACCTGCACCTTCTGTAGCCACCACACATTCCTGCTCGGTGCCAACAGACGCTGACTGTCCTTCCTCTATGGGCAACGGTGATGTGGTATGTGTCGGCATCTGAACCGTGTGCGGAGATGAAGGGGACATAGGTGGGATGTTATCCAATGGCACAGCTTCTGCCCGTGATGACCCTGCCTGTGCCTCATGCACATGGTCATCACCGCTAGTATCTGTGGGGACACTAGCATCAGATGGACCGCAGGAGGGGAACGCACCTACAGCACCTGTGAATACAAAGACATACCATAAGTTACATTACACACACGCAGACACACACGCAGACACACACACACACGCAGACACACACACAGACACACACACACACATGCGGACACACACACGCTGACATACACACGCAGACACACACACATGCAGACACATCATGCATGTGATATTGCAGGTGGCATGCAGCATTCCCACACCACAGCCCAGTGAATGCAGCCCAGACATTAATAGTGGTAGTATGCATACTGCCCTGGGGTGCACACTACATCAAGCAGGTGTCTTTTAGTATGCTTGCAGTACACACATTCATGGTAGTTTGCATGCACCACCGTGATACACTGTGTGGCCACGGGCGGGTTAACAGTACACATGGCTGGCGCCACTATGTCATGTACACTGCAAACATGTGCGGTAACATGTGGACATGTGACAATGGTGTCCCACCACATGCACCACATCATAACGGATGTCACAGTGCAGTGTCATGTGTACAGGCTACAGATAGAATGCATGTGTAACAAGGATGTCTGTGCAGGTGTGGTTGGTGTGAGCTGTGTACATATCTGTACAGTGGGGTACGGCACTGTGCCACTGCATGGCAGCAAGACACAGGTATGTTTCTGTGCGATGCGTAACCTGGACGCATTGCATTGCCATGTCTGCAACACAGTCATGCTGTTCCACAGCACGTATATGGTATACATTGGTGGCACCTCTATTGGCTGCAGACAGGCATTTCAGTTGTCTGGTGTACCACATCAGATGTCCAGGGGGTCCACTACAGCTATGACCGCACTATGTGTGGACAGGGTGCAATGGTGACTACCCACTGCGGATGTACTGTGTGGCAACATGCCTGTAGGTATCACCCATGGCCATGTTTGACTGGTTCATGGACCATTGTGTGTGATGGGCATCATGTACACATCCCTGTGGTGGCCCATGTGACATACACCCATACTAGTCTGAGGTGTCACATTCCTGACGGCTATACAGACATTGTGGATGTCTGCTATGTCGTGCGTAGGTCATGTCATGGTGTGATAATGTTGCAGACAGACCACCACGTGCATGGGACATGTCATGTGCCATGTCACAACGTGTGCACCCAATGCAGGGGCATAGGTCACAGTGGTAACACCTTTGTGCTCGCCAGATCACAGCTCACTATGTGGTACTGTGTGCATACCGCAAAGGTATACCAATGCATACTACACATGCAGACATTGTGGAACACCTCCACCATTGTATGCATAGCTGACTGCACATATCACACTGATGCGTTATGTGGTGTCATGCCGGTCTATACTAACAGTTGTATCTACTGTACATGGGTGGCGTGTGTGTCGGGTGGTGCAACCTGTATACAGTGACTGGGGCAGACCCAGGTGTGCATGTCATACCTGGACACATGGGGGATATCTATACACCGTATCATGCCTATTACTAGCAACAGTCTCACCTGCGACAGACCCATGTCCGTGTGACACGCCAGAGGTACCTGTATAGGGGCGACACAACAGTATACACATTATCCATTACTATCGCCACGGTAAGCACTGTGCATGTCACATCATGTACCTGTGTGTTAGCATGTGCTATGCACATGTCTGCAAACACAACATAGCATACTGTAGTATGCAGCTTGTGTGGCCATATACCTGGCATGTGTTGCTACATTATGTGGTGTACTATGACACCCACACCTACGTCAGTTATCATACAAACATGCAAGACTGACTTACCAGGCAGCTCCAGGCTCGTTGGTTGGGTGACACCCACCTCCACGATGGCAGTGAGTGTTTCTGCATGTTGTTCCCTGGGTGTCCCCAGACTGGCCAGGAGCTCCTCCGTGTGTGTGAGTGGGGGCTGGGTTGGTGGCCCACCACCTGTCCCACCTTGTTGTCTGGCGATTGCGGCGGCATGCTGTTTCGCGTGGCGAATTAGATCTGTGCAGTGTCTGCGGATCTGCTGGTAGGTGCGGTTGTTGCCACCCATGTTGTTCACCCTCCTGCGCAAATCCTGCCACACGTCATCACGCTGCTGTGCCTGTAGTGGCACATGGCTGAATAGTATGTCGTAGTTGTCGTGGAGCAACGGTATAATCACGTCATCCTCCTGTCGGCTGAAGGCAGGCAGCCGGGAACGTGGCATTATCTGTAAGACATAATGATGTTGACAGGTCACATTTACACTGCTGTACTAGCATACTGCTGGACATACGTTGCTATGACATGTACAACATCTGCACAGTAATCTCTGCGATGCATCATGGCAGTGACACAGCCGACATGTTTCCGTCACACCATTAAGCAGTGGGTCTCATATCATATCTGTGTGTCACCTCATCACACTGTACACGCACCATGTTGATGTTCGCCTGCTGTGGACATGTGTACCTGCCTGCACCTGTGTCCATATCAGTTGGCACGTGTCCCCATGTGACAACAGTTCTACTGTTCACCTGGATGCTGTGTATGTGTCACTAGGCATCCCGTACACGGCCATTATGAACGTCAGCGGTGGCACTGCACACATACACATGGACACCTGTACATGCATGTGTTGTGCCATGTACATCTACACAGCACTGTACGGGTGTTGGCCAACCTGCCATGGCTCACCTGTGTTGCACATGTGATACACATGGGACAATGTATAACCATGTGACATTAGCAGGAAAGGTCATGCATAGCATGTGCGCACACACGTTGTCCACAACAACACACAGCACCTGTAACACCACAGGGTGCATCACTGCCACATTACTGCTGTGGACGGTTGATAGTGAAAGTGCCTTTTGTCCATTGCACCATGTAGGACTGTGATAGCATGTGCAGCCTTGCTGGGCAGGGCTGCATGGTATGGCAGGGTATGTCACATACATGGCACTGGGATGTGACCCACCTGGGGGGTACTGATATTGGCAGGGTGGCTGTCCATTCCATATGTCATTGCTATGTGTATATGGACATTACACATGTCTATCATCATGGTGTGGACACTGGCCTTCTGCAAGGTAGGCTGCACGCTGCTTGGTGGGGGTGTGTCTGGTGCATGCAGGTATCGCACATCCATGCATACACATTAACCCTGACAGGTGCTATGTGCTGCGATATTGTTCAACACAGTGCTGTATGTGCCCACACACTGCTATCCCATGCACATGGATGGTTGCCTGGCCTGACATGGGTACCACATATGTCCACATCCAGTGCCTGCTGCCACCCCCATGTCAGCTGGTGCACCGCACAGCGCCATACCTCCCACGGGGAACGTGGTGTTGGGCACAGCATAGGTATCCATGTATGGGGACAGGGATGTTCACATAGCAGGGGCACTGATGGTATCGTCGATCTGACCATACACGTATGACGCACCCCTCACACATACAACACATTCAGTATGTTGTCCGCAACACTGACACAGCTATACTGCTAGGCCGGGGACATTCCCAGACGTACATACACAGATGCGTGCACATCTGTCTGTGGCATGGGCTAAACTATTGGTGTGGTTCGGCACATAACGTGTTTGATTGTGGCTGGTGCAGACCTACTGTGCACATGTCTACACAGTAAGCCTGTTCTACAGTAGCCAGCAGTGATGTGCTGTGCACATATCTAATCTGCACATTGTGTTGGTGTCTGTCTGTCCACGGCCCAGTGGTGGGACACACAGGGGTATTGGTGAACATATATGCATGCCACCCTGTACTGCTGTACTGCTAGCTTCTCGGGTGCTAATGTGTCATAGACATGCACACTGTACCCGTACAGGTGGTAGTGGGTTGCCACCCGTACCCATCTCCTCTTGTGGGTTGCTGTCATCCAACACCCTCTTTGTGTTGTATGTTCAGGCTATGCACCTGTGTGGGGCATGTGGGCATGCAACGCAGTACTGCGTGCCTTTGCACCCATCGCAGAACATGTCACACAGGTACACTGGCAGCCGTACACTTCACAGCTTGATGACGGCACAACACATGTTGTACACACGTAACACATATCCTGTGGGACATGGTCAAATGTACAGGCATGTCCACCAGTCACGTACCACTGCTACCCCTACATGACGGCTATGCAGGACATGTGGCGGTACAGCAACTGTCACATGTACACGCAATGCCCCCCCTACCTACATGGCGTGGTACTGCCTGTGGGGCATATGTGTCTGCATCCATGCTATGGCCATAGATGACAGTTGTACATCGATATGTGCAACATACCTCATTTGGTGTTCTCATGTGTGCATGTTCAACATGTCTACGCATTGTTTGTGTCTGTCACACAGTCATTGTTGTACATGGTTTACATGCCGGCCATGGCGTACTGTGTGTGATTCCAGGTACTTCATTGGGATACCAGCATTGTACATTATCACGGCGTATTCCAGCCATCACATAGCCGTCCTAGCTGACACTGTTATCCAGCCAGTAGGAGGTGTTCCGCCATCTGCACATACGTCACACGGTACAAGGGCGGCTGACACCCATTCTGGGGGCAGGGTTCTGACCGCTGTGGATGTGTGTGATGCTGTCGACAACCATGACTGCGCCTGATGGTCACATCTGGATGTGTAACATTCACAACACACACCTACCTTCACGTAGCAACACATCATCCACAACAATGGACATTCCTGCCAGAACACTGTGTGCAGTATGTCTGTATGACCACTGCAGGCACCACTGGTGGCCCCCAGCATGACAGCCAACAGCACCAGTGTATATCCCGTGTGACCATGGGTTACACCATTCACAACACACCTGTCTCAGATGACTCTGTTTGGATCACAGTGCAGTTCCACACATCATGTTACACTATACATCATGCACTGATATGTTGTGGACGTGTGAATGGCTGTGCAACTCAACATATGCACACATGACACATCACCTGGTACAACATGTCTGTCTTACCACACGTTATTGTGACCACCCTGTGATGGCATTGTGCAGGCTACGTGGACTGGGACATGTGATGGCTCAAAGGTATATTCACCCTCCGGGTGTGTGTCTAGCCAAGTGTACAGTAGGCAGTGGTCTGAACACAGGGATACTGTACATTGGCCCACTCTGTCACTGCGACTGTTGACTATGCTCATACTGTACTTATACAGGCATGTGGTATCTGACCATTATGACAGTCGTGGTCGACCACACTACTGTGGCACACATGACCTGCGGACATCTGCCTAGGGTGTGGAGCCCACATGTACATCTTCACATGCTATGCTGCCTCTGCGGCGGTGTCACATGTCTGTCTCCAGCAGGGCTGTCACAGGCAGGCACGGCATGCGGTAATGTGGGACAATGCTTGCACCTTCCACTGTGCTGCACACAAGCAAGGCACGCACACTAGTGCACGCCTCACATTTATCTGCGGTGCCTGGGACCTGCCTCCATGCTCTGCACAGCACACCTGCAAGTCCAGATTGTACAGGGATCATACCTCCCAGGCACATACCTGGACTGCAACACACACAGGTGAGGGGATCCCACATCACACAATGTTTTGCACACATACTGTATATTTTCCGAACACAATGCATCGTAGGTGCTCCATGTTCAGATACCCATGTTTGTGACCGCTAGACACATTGTAACATGCAACAGAGATTACACTGTACACCACAGGTTACATGCTGGCTGTGTTGTCATACTGTACATTTCACCTCGGACAGCTGCTACTGCCATGTGCTGACAGCAACCCACACTTCCCTAGTATGGACTCCCATGTACCCACACATGCATGGCCATGCACTCCACCTAGCTGGGTGACACATTACACAACACATACCATACCTACACTACCCTCAGCATGCACGATACCTCCATGTGTCTGCTGTGTTAAACCTGGGGATATCCCCCCTCTGGTAGATGAACATGTATGCTTCACGGCCCTGCTAGCCACACCCTGGACACACACCCATTGCAGCATACATGGTACATGTGCTCTACAGCCGGTACTACTGACGTCTGCTGACGGGGGTTGTTAATGGCATGGCACCCCGGCAGATGGACAGTGTACGTGACTATGCTGACACATATAACAGTGCACTTCCGCAACATGTACGCAATGGTAGGGACCATGCTATTCCACACAGAGACATGGCGGTACCGGCCTTTTCACAGACACCACGGTGGTAGTCATGTTCCATGCACATCTGCTGTATGGGCACATGTGCAGGCTGTTGCATGGTGGGTATATTCACATGTGTGGGGTGCATCACTTGACAGCCATGGTGGGTCCTCGTGGTCCATCACATGCTCCAAGGCTGGCTACCTACACATGACCGCCGCACATTGCAGTGTGGGCCCTCAGGCAGTGTGGTGGTATGTCTGTGTTGTTTGGCTGCATCCACATTGGATCTCGCATACAACAGTCACCCAGGCATTGCTGACTGGGATAATGTTGGCAACATGCCAGGCAATGGTGTACCTACCAACAATACACACTCTCACTCACTACAGGGTTGCAATCCATACATTGACATCGCAGTGTCCCTGTGGACACATACATGGTACTGCAATGCACACGTTATGTCCTAAGACATTGTCCCAATGTTACCTTCCGATCTCCCTAGCTGTTATGTCCCGCCAACCTGTTTGGTATGTGTCTCCACACCAGCCCACTGACGTAACTGCTAGCCTGTTGTTGGACATTGTGTACCTTGACCGCCACACTACTGCATCTATGGCACTACACATGGGTGGTACTGCATTGCACGTGTGAACTGCATTCGTACACCCATGACTGGACCATTCAGTATGGCACTGGGGCACTTCCTCACATACGTGCTTCACACACTCATTGATGACCTCCATGCCTTTACTGGCACCCTTGTTGGGCTTCTGTGTGCCACAGCACACCACATACACATGCTGGCCACCTGTCATACCATTGCATGGGTGGTTGGTGTGATACAGAGGGTAACAGATCAGACATTGTCCCCACATTGCCCTTCGGCACCATTCCACATTCTGGTATTGGCAATGTACACATCCACCGTCACATCATACCCTGTGTCTCAGGATGTTAGGCTATATGACTCCTGGACAGGACACACAGTGGTGCAAGCATATCATGCTACCTACTACATGTCAGGTACATGTGGCATTACACAGTCCTCCGTCATGGGGCCCCTCCTGTTCACTATTTGCTTACATACATAACATGCTGTCACAGAGTACTGTCCATGCCTAGATATCCCACATCTACATACCTGGCACCATTGTAGCTCCACCTGCTCATACTGATAACAACCGTACAGGTGTCGGTGTGGCGGATACATCGTGTGGGTGTCATTGCATCAGGATGCAACACACATGGTGCATGCACATCACCTTTGCATAGCAACAGTCATCCACTGGGTATCACATGGATACTGTCCCCATACATGCATATCACATTGTACATGGTTGCTGTACACACACATGCCCCACATGGTGCTGTGGTTGCCGTATTCCACTGTGGCATGGGTATACATCTGCAGGGCCACACATATCTGTACTGTCTGTGTTGCTGGTACATAGGTAGCCATTGTACCTGTGCCATACACACATCTACACACAGGCAGGGTTACAATAACACATTTGTGGTGTACCTTCCACAACGGCTACGACTTTACATGGCACGGCATTATCATGCCATGATGTGTACCAGGCTCAGACTGTTTACATAGGCGGATGACAGACGGGGAACACATCTGTACTCATCTGCATACCAGATACACAGGGGTGTCATCTACTCTGACATGGGCCATGTCCTCCGCATTACTGATGCATGTAGTACTCATACATGGCAATTGCAGTGGGCGGGGTGAATGGAGCACTCCTGCATATGTGCACACATGCCACATTGCATGGCCTGGGCTTCTGTGTTACTTCTGCAGACACAACGCACACCATGCTGTGGAACATAGGTCCTGTGCACATCCCACAGGGACACACTGTGGCACTGTTCATGTGATAGCTCCCTTGCTGATAGGGTGACACATAGTCATGGTACCACCACAGCAGCAGTACTGTGTAGACATGCAATTGACATCCACCTCTGCTGTTCAGTGGACACTACCATGGGGAGGTGACACAACTGTGTACACTGCATATGTGTTTACACATGGACCTGCCGGACTTCATTGTTGCACACATTGCACCTGCTACAGATCGTTTGGACATGGTTACTTGGTGTTCCTTCCATTTCGGGTGGCTATTCTGCTACTACTCTGTCCCATATGTACAGGCCATATGTATCCTGTTAGTGTACATACCAATGGCCCATAACTCCATTATGCATGATATGCCTGTGATACTGTGTATGCTGTCTGTCATATCCACCTTGACAGCTTTACATTACACATACTTAACATAGTAGCCCCTACTGCGAGGCATACGTGCACGTCGTGCACATTACGTATGACATCGATGGTATATGCCCATACACATGTGTGCTGTGACAGTATACATACATGTCCTATCCCCTGCTGTGGCACTTCCTTGTTGGACATCCACTGCCAGCATCGGCATGGGGTGGCATTGTTCTGTGTTATGCCCCCCTGTGGCAGCCCTTGTGTTATCCCGGCTGTGTACATTATGTCCCACTGCTGTGCACACGGTGTCCACAGTCGTTGGTATGCTCAGCGGATAGCACTACATAACCACCTTTCACTACTCTCTGCTTTATGGACAAGTATCCTTACTTACACACACCGCTCACATACAGTGCAGTCATCATACACATCATGCTTACACACCAGTACATATCGTGGGTTCTACATACCTTTACTGTGTTTCCTTCTGTTTTCCGCGTGTCTCGCTATTGCGTTGTTTCTCACTCAATCCGCTTTTGATTTGTGGTTCGGTATGAGCATACGGTTTGAATATCCTAGGAGTCATCCTTATATCCGCCGTCACCTGTGACATGTGTGTTCATCACACCAATAGCTGTTCCTCGGTGTGTACTTGTGCGCATATCACCTGTGCATCTACTCCATTCGCATAGTACGCCGTAACTAGGGCATGGTTTCATTCCTCGCCTGGGCATTGGTTATTTGCACTACCTTCGTGGTGATGGTCTGTATTGTGTTATGTTATGTGTAACTGCAGCCGTTATGTGTGGCGCCAGGTACATTTCGCAGTGGTGTTAGCCGTGGATTGTGTGTGTTGGGTATGGTATTATGTTCGACATGTGGGTGTCCCTGTCCTGGCGGCATCTGTCAATGGCATTTTGCATTCGGATGTATAACATAGCTCTTGTATTCCTTTAAACAATGGATGCAGGTATGCATCCGCTGCTGATAGTGTTTCCCACGCGAGATGTTGCGGTTATGCCGCTGTCATTGACTGCCTGTATGTTTGTGCTGCTATTGCGGCTTGTATCCCTTTGATATGTGCGATGGGGAATATCGGAGGTTGTGGGTGACGGGTACGGGTTGTGGGCCTTGCATTTCTACATACACGGTATGCTTGTGTGTGTGCTCCATCCCTGCCTGGGAGCTGGCAGTTACCTGTCTGTTGTTCTGGGAGTGTAGGTTGTGTTGATGTCGCCTGCGTCGGTATCACCTGCATGTGTGCTTCCTGCATGTATTCCTCCGTCACATCGGCAGTATATCTGCGGTTGTTCGACGCGCCAACTATCCCTTGGCATTTTGTCCTGGATATTTACAGTCATTGTGGTCCTGTACTTGGGACGGCCTGTATGCTACTGGTTGCCACATATTCGGTGGCGATTGCTTGTTTGACACCGTAGAACACACAGCGGTGTTTACGGGCCGATACGTAGCCACGATCCGCACCGGGTAGCACATGCGTATTTCCGCGGTACATGACTATTGCTGTGTAACGTTGCCGACGTATCGTTTTGCAATTAACATATCGGTGTCATACATACGGTCATTTCATGTTGGCTATATTCCTGTGGTACATTCTGGGACATTTTCACTTTGCATCGCTTTTACGCCGCCACGCCTAGCCAGGAGGGGCTCTCAGTACTACTTTGGGGGTACTGCTGTACATACGCCTGTGGTTCCTATACTGTATGCCTACACATGTTGTTCCACTCCGCCTGTCACATGGCACCAACATACACATTTTACAGTGGCACACACATTACACTCGCACAGCGGAACACACGACACCACCGCACATACACATACCGCGGCTGTCACAGGACGGTTGCACACAGTACCTCGTGGCCTGCATCACCGGGCGGTGTCTACCTCCACCCTCATATCCTCATAATATTACCCGCACATGTACTGTTACTGTACCGTGGCCTGGCGATCATCCCGACTCGCGATTATGCATTTAGGTAGGTTGACCTTTCCATGGGTGGCGTTTTCTGTTCTGTCAACCCTCCCGGATACTCAGGTTGTCGTTCACTATGTTTACTATGTACAGATATCGCGTCTTACTTCTCTGTCACCTTGCATCCCTCTGATTCCCTGTCTTACCTGTTGTACTTTATATATGTGTATGTGTACATATATTTCTATGTGTGTAATGATATCTATCTTCATATCTGTATATGCACATATGTACATGTCTATATGTATACACCTTGCGGCGAACGTGGCAGCATACAGCAACGCCGTCTGCTGTGGGACCCGCGGTTAAGGTGTTGGCGTTCCATGCTCCGCTGGCTGTTGGGTGTGCAGTGTTTGGGTGCTGCCTATGTTGGAGTCACACATGGGACCACCCATACGGTACACATTACGGGTGGCCATGTTTGTGTGCCGTCCATTTCACTGTGTGTGCAGGTAGGGAGGTGTCAGTCCATGGGGCCTACGCTGTCAGAGTATGTGCTATACGTTCCTCTTTGCCAGGGCATAGGCATATTGGGTACGCCTCCGTCTGCCTACTGGGGCTGGCACAGTGTGTTCATGGTGCTGAACCCTCTGTGCCTGTGCTTGCCTTGGCAGTTGTGGTGGGCTTTGTGGCCCTTCACCATTATGTCCCTGCAGCAGCTGTTTCCGCAGGATCATATTATGTAGCATGGCACATACTATGAATATGTGGGCACATGTGCCTGGAGAGTACTGCAGGGCTCCACCGGATGTATCCAAGCACCGGAACCGTGATTTCAGCATCCCAAACACACGCTCTATGATTATTCTGGTTTGTGCGTGCCTCATTATGGCGTTCTTGCATGTGTGTGTGTGCATTTCTGATGGGAGTCATCATCCATGGCTCCAGTGCATAGCCAGCATCCCCCACAAGGTGGCCTTGTGTGATGTCCCCCCTGGCGAATACCTGTTACAGCCGTGAGGCATGCCAGATATGGGAGTCATGGTAGCTTCCAGGGCTGCCAGCACACACATCCATGATAATGCCCCGCATTGCACATGACCTGGAAATTGATGGAGGGGAATCCCTTGCGGTTTATGTAGCGTCTACCCTGCTCCCCAGGTGGTGACTTGATTTGTATGTGCGTATAGTCTATCGCACCCAGTACCTCCGGGTATTGTGCCACATGGTGGAAGTGGCACATATTGCTAGCCAACTCCTCCTGAGATCTGGGGAAGTATATATACTCATGGGCATGTTGTAACATGGCATCCAGAAACTGGTGTAGTACCCTGGATGCTGATGCCTGTGAGATGCCCATTATATCCCCGGTTGGCCTTTGAAATGTACCTGTAGCCAGTATTTGCAAGCTTACACATACCTTTGTGTCCACTGGGATGGGCTCCCCTCTGTTGTTTCTGGTTCTCAGGCGTGGCCGGCACAGCTCCGCTATTTGCTGTAATGTGTCCCTGTCCACCCTGTAGCGCCTACTATCTCCAGGTCTTGTAGCCCCTGGTAGGTTACCCTTGGTCTGAACACTCTCCTTCTCCTCTGAGGCCTACGGTAGTTGTCGGCACCCTCCTCCGCAACTCCGTCTGTCTCTGACACATGCTGAAGTATCACGCCACGGCGGCACCCAACATATACATTTTAAAAGTTCCCGTGTGTTTACACCTGGAGTGCGGCGTTTTGGAATACGCTGTGTTTTGTGTGCATTCACACTTTATACTGTTGTGCTGTACACCCGGTGATGTCATAGGGTGTGTCTGTGCAGCCGTATCTGTGGATTATCTTCCGTGTTTTACCGTTGGCACTGCAACGCTGTTGCCTTTGGTGTTGCATTACACTTGCCTGCATTGGTTTAGCTTTAGACCTTACCTTACTGTTTCTGCACATTGCGCATACTAGTTCCTGGATTGCATCCTGCAGAGCCCTGTCATGTGTCGTTTCTGGGACATGGCATATCATGGATTTTGTCTGCCGCCGCCGTTATGCTACCTGTCTACTTGGCTGTGCTGTATCGGTTCTTCACTCTTTGCATTCTGCTACCTCCCCTACTTTCTTTGCATTCATATGCCTCCCCTATCCCGGTTTGCGGGTTTCTGCATGCAGAGTTGTCAGCTGCCGCCAATTGGCCTTCGTGGGTTGATTGGTGTTGATTGCTCATTACGACTCCAATTACACTGCTTCCGCATTTCCTCATATTCTCCGCATCACCTTCCTGTATCCGTTGTTGTTGACGGGCGGCCACATGACTGGGTTAGGGGAACGTAGTCATCCTCGTGCACATGCATCTCTGCACGCATTGTGTGCTCTCAGCTCAACTATTTCCCCACACGCCCGGTCCTGCTGCTGTGATGTGCATTGTACAGCCCATGTTTGCTGGGCTCCAATGTGCTTCCTCCTACAGTGGCACACCCTCTGTGGTTGACATGTATTCCCTCTGGGCCACTGGTGTATTACCGCTGCACCGCTTTGGTGCAGCCTTACACGGGCGGGGTTTTGCGATTCGGTATTATGTGCCTCATTTGCATGGCATTGACTACTAATTCATAGTTACAGCTACAAACAGTGCCGCCACACCTTGGCAGCTCTTGGGCCTTGGTTGTGGCTTTCCATGTATACTATGGTGTATTGTGGCTGTGTAGCTGATGTGTATTATACTGCTCTTTTATGACATTGTCATATTATTTCATTGTTTAGCACCTTCCGCGGACATGTCCTGGGGTTCTGCTGTGGTTTCTGGACATACCATTTATGTCATTATTTACATTTTGTGCATGTTTTCTTTTGACATTCTCGGTGTCTTTCGCCATTGGCATGTTGCAACAGTATGATACCTGACGTTGACAGCCTTCTGTTACTCCTATGTCATGTTTGGGTATATGTAAACCGTTTTTGGTTTACATTGCCGCGTCCTTATGTTACGCCTGCGCCACCGTGGATCGCTATATGCCTTCATTTGCATGGTGCAACACCGCACATGGGGTGTTTAACATACCTATGCCGGAGGCGGCGAACTCAGGCGCACGCCGGTAGTGCACGGAATTGGATCGCACCTGAATCGCCGGCGCCATATCTGGCGTTGTAGCGCCTACGCTATGCGTGCGCCTGGCGCAAGGTTCATGAATCCCGGGGATTATGACTGGAAAGCTGGATAGCAAGGCCATATTGTATCTAAAGAAAAAGTTTTTTTAAATGTACTGCATCAGTATTATTAAATGAATAAAATACTGTTAGTAAAAGTGATGTAAATGCCTTGTGACTAACCACGTCAGTAAGGTGGGCATAACTTGAATGCAAACACTATAAAATATTCTGTACTTCCTGCATCATGTCAGACAAAATTCTGTACTTGTATGGTTTTTTGCCTCCTGGTGTACACTAGTAAACTTTTGAATCTGAACCTCCTGTGTATTGAATTCTGATTTTTTATTTAACAGTTTGGTCCTTCGAGGAATTCCCTTGGTAAGCTGCAGATCAGAGTGTATCGGTGGTGAATACTGCGCAGGAGAAGTTACCAAAATGGTTCTTCTTGAGTGAAAAGACCTCCGACTGAATTGTCATGTGTAAAGAGGCTGGCCACTTTCTGATCTGTGGCCGAAGAGCGGAATTTGACCATTTTCAAGACCAGGAGGCTCAGGTAGGAAGAATTTGCCTTTTTTCTGTTTTAGATCAGGGACTAGGTTTCAGTATATTATTGTCAAGATTTGTTTTGCAGATCAGGGACAAAAGGAAGTACTGTATATTTTGTCATAGATCAGGATAACAGAATAAGGTAGACAGTTATTCTCGATAAACTGTAAACAGGAACTAAGAAATTGACATCACGTGATAAAAAAGGGTTACGTAACATTTTCTTTGACATGGGTAATCAGTGCACTAAAACCTCGTGAGATCCGCCCCTAACCGAAGACACAAAATACATGCAATTACAGCGTGCTGATAATGTTAGGTATTATACGAAATGGATTAACAAATATGAATTTGATGGTAAACTAGATAAACTTACACTAGTTAAACTCCTTAAACAGCTTAAATCTGATGCAGGAGGTCAGGCAAAAAGCAATGCCCCCAAAAAGCCCCCAATGGTTAAAAAACGTTTGGACATGGTTACTTGGTGTTCCTTCCATTTCGGGTGGCTATTCTGCTACTACTCTGTCCCATATGTACAGGCCATATGTATCCTGTTAGTGTACATACCAATGGCCCATAACTCCATTATGCATGATATGCCTGTGATACTGTGTATGCTGTCTGTCATATCCACCTTGACAGCTTTACATTACACATACTTAACATAGTAGCCCCTACTGCGAGGCATACGTGCACGTCGTGCGCACATTACGTATGACATCGATGGTATATGCCCATACACATGTGTGCTGTGACAGTATACATACATGTCCTATCCCCTGCTGTGGCACTTCCTTGTTGGACATCCACTGCCAGCATCGGCATGGGGGTGGCATTGTTCTGTGTTATGCCCCCCTGTGGCAGCCCTTGTGTTATCCCGGCTGTGTACATTATGTCCCACTGCTGTGCACACGGTGTCCACAGTCGTTGGTATGCTCAGCGGGATAGCACTACATAACCACCTTTCACTACTCTCTGCTTTATGGACAAGTATCCTTACTTACACACACCGTTCACATACAGTGCAGCTTCGTCATACACATCATGCGTTACACACCAGTACATATCGTGGGTTCTACATACCTTTACTGTGTTTCCTTCTGTTTTCCGTTGCGTGTCTCGCTATTGCGTTGTTTCTCACTCAATCCGTTTTTGATTTGTGGTTCGGTATGAGCATACGGTTTGAATATCCTAGGAGTCATCCTTATATCCGTCGTCACCTGTGACATGTGTGTTCATCACACCAATAGCTGTTCCTCGGTGTGTACTTGTGCGCATATCACCTGTGCATCTACTCCATTCGTACAGTACGCGTCGTAACTAGGGCATGGTTCATTCCTCGCCTGGGCATTGGTTATTTGCACTACCTTCGTGGAGATGGTCTGTATTGTGTTATGTTATGTGTAACTGCAGCCGTTATGTGTGGCGTCAGGTACATTTCGCAGTGGTGTTAGCCGTGGATTGTGTGTGTTGGGTATGGTATTATGTTCGACATGTGGGTGTCCCTGTCCTGGCGGCATCTGTCAATGGCATTTTGCATTCGGATGTATAACATAGCTCTTGTATTCCTTTAAACAATGGATGCAGGTATGCATCCGCTGCTGATAGTGTTTCCCACGCGAGATGTTGCGGTTATGCCGCTGTCATTGACTGCCTGTATGTTTGTGCTGCTATTGCGGCTTGTATCCCTTTGATATGTGCGATGGGGAATATCGGAGGTTGTGGGTGACGGGTACGGGTTGTGGGCCTTGCATTTCTACATACACGGTATGCTTGTGTGTGTGCTCCATCCCTGCCTGGGGAGCTGGCAGTTACCTGTCTGTTGTTCTGGGAGTGTAGGTTGTGTTGATGTCGTCTGGTGTCGGTATCACCTGCATGTGTGCTTCCTGCATGTATTCCTCCGTCACATCGGCAGTATATCTGCGGTTGTTCGTACGTGCCAACTATCCCTTGGCATTTTGTCCTGGATATTTACAGTCATTGTGGTCCTGTACTTGGGACGGCCTGTATGCTACTGGTTGCCACATATTCGGGTGGCGATTGCTTGTTTGACACTCGTAGAACACACAGCGGTGTTTACGGGCCGATACGTAGCCACGATCCGTACCGGGGTAGCACATGCGTATTTCCGTGGTACATGACTATTGCTGTGTAACGTTGCCGACGTATCGTTTTGCAATTAACATATCGGTGTCATACATACGGTCATTTCATGTTGGCTATATTCCTGTGGTACATTCTGGGACATTTTCACTTTGCATCGTTTTACGTCGCCACGCGCCTAGCCAGGGAGGGGCTCTCAGTACTACTTTGGGGTACTGCTGTACATACGCCTGTGGTTCCTATACTGTATGCCTACACATGTTGTTCCACTCCGCCTGTCACATGGCACCAACATACACATTTTACAGTGGCACACACATTACACTCGCACAGCGGAACACACGACACCCTCACCGCACACATACACATACTGCGGCTGTCACAGGGACGGTTGCACACAGTACCTGCGTGGCCTGCATCACCGGCGGCGGTGTCTACCTCCACCCTCATATCCTCATAATATTACCCGCACATGTACTGTTACTGTACCGTGGCCTGGCGATCATCCCGACTCGCGATTATGCATTTAGGTAGGTTGACCTTTCCATGGGTGGCGTTTTCTGTTCTGTCAACCCTCCCGGATACTCAGGTTGTCGTTCACTATGTTTACTATGTACAGATATCGCGTCTTACTTCTCTGTCACCTTGCATCCCTCTGATTCCCTGTCTTACCTGTTGTACTTTATATATGTGTATGTGTACATATATTTCTATGTGTGTAATGATATCTATCTTCATATCTGTATATGCACATATGTACATGTCTATATGTATACACCTTATGGCTAACGTGGCAGCATACAGCAACGCCGTCTGCTGTGGGACCCGCGTACGGTTAAGGTGTTGGCGTTCCATGCTCCGCTGGCTGTTGGGTGTGCAGTGTTTGGGTGCTGCCTATGTTGGAGTCACACATGGGACCACCCATACGGTACACATTACGGGTGGCCATGTTTGTGTGCCGTCCATTTCACTGTGTGTGTGCAGGTAGGGAGGTGTCAGTCCATGGGGCCTACGCTGTCAGAGTATGTGCTATACGTTCCCTCTTTGCCAGGGCATAGGCATATTGGGTACGCCTCCGTCTGCCTACTGGGGCTGGCACAGTGTGTTCATGGTGCTGAACCCTCTGTGCCTGTGCTTGCCTTGGCAGTTGTGGTGGGCTTTGTGGCCCTTCACCATTATGTCCCTGCAGCAGCTGTTTCCGCAGGATCATATTATGTAGCATGGCACATACTATGAATATGTGGGCACATGTGCCTGGAGAGTACTGCAGGGCTCCACCGGATGTATCCAAGCACCGGAACCGTGATTTCAGCATCCCAAACACACGCTCTATGATTATTCTGGTTTGTGCGTGTGCCTCATTATGGCGTTCTTGCATGTGTGTGTGTGCATTTCTGATGGGAGTCATCATCCATGGCTCCAGTGCATAGCCAGCATCCCCCACAAGGTGGCCTTGTGTGATGTCCCCCCTGGCGAATACCTGTTACAGCCGTGAGGCATGCCAGATATGGGAGTCATGGTAGCTTCCAGGGCTGCCAGCACACACATCCATGATAATGCCCTGCGCATTGCACATGACCTGGAAATTGATGGAGGGGAATCCCTTGCGGTTTATGTAGCGTCTACCCTGCTCCCCAGGTGGTGACTTGATTTGTATGTGCGTACAGTCTATCGCACCCAGTACCTCCGGGTATTGTGCCACATGGTGGAAGTGGCACATATTGCTAGCCAACTCCTCCTGAGATCTGGGGAAGTATATATACTCATGGGCATGTTGTAACATGGCATCCAGAAACTGGTGTAGTACCCTGGATGCTGATGCCTGTGAGATGCCCATTATATCCCCGGTTGGCCTTTGAAATGTACCTGTAGCCAGTATTTGCAAGCTTACACATACCTTTGTGTCCACTGGGATGGGCTCCCCTCTGTTGTTTCTGGTTCTCAGGCGTGGCCGGCACAGCTCCGCTATTTGCTGTAATGTGTCCCTGTCCACCCTGTAGCGCTCTACTATCTCCAGGTCTTGTAGCCCCTGGTAGGTTACCCTTGGTCTGAACACTCTCCTTCTCCTCTGAGGCCTACGGTAGTTGTCGGCACCCTCCTCCGCAACTCCGTCTGTCTCTGACACATGCTGAAGTATCACGGCCACGGCGGCACCCAACATATACATTTTAAAAGTTCCCCGTGTGTTTACACCTGGAGTGCGGCGTTTTGGAATACGCGGCTGTGTTTTGTGTGCATTCACACTTTATACTGTTGTGCTGTACACCCGGTGATGTCATAGGGTGTGTCTGTGCAGCCGTATCTGTGGATTATCTTCCGTGTTTTACCGTTGGCACTGCAACGCTGTTGCCTTTGGTGTTGCATTACACTTGCCTGCATTGGTTTAGCTTTAGACCTTACCTTACTGTTTCTGCACATTGCGCATACTAGTTCCTGGATTGCATCCTGCAGAGCCCTGTCATGTGTCGTTTCTGGGACATGGCATATCATGGATTTTGTCTGCCGCCGTTATGCTACCTGTCTACTTGGCTGTGCTGTATCGGTTCTTCACTCTTTGCATTCTGCTACCTCCCCTACTTTCTTTGCATTCATATGCCTCCCCTATCCCGGTTTGCGGGTTTCTGCATGTAAAGTTGTCAGCTGCCATCAATTGGCCTTCGTGGGTTGATTGGTGTTGATTGCTCATTACGACTCCAATTACACTGCTTCCGCATTTCCTCATATTCTCCGCATCACCTTCCTGTATCCGTTGTTGTTGACGGGGCGGCCGTCACATGACTGGGTTAGGGGAACGTAGTCATCCTCGTGCACATGCATCTCTGCACGCATTGTGTGCTCTCAGCTCAACTATTTCCCCACACGCCGGTCCTGCTGCTGTGATGTGCATTGTACAGCCCATGTTTGCTGGGCTCCAATGTGCTTCCTCCTACAGTGGCACACCCCTCTGTGGTTGACATGTATTCC
The DNA here is from genome assembly GCF_019279795.1 of Protopterus annectens. Taxonomy (NCBI): domain Eukaryota; kingdom Metazoa; phylum Chordata; order Ceratodontiformes; family Protopteridae; genus Protopterus; species Protopterus annectens. The sequence continues at coordinate 1,201,063,646 of NC_056744.1, forward strand.
CTCTGGGCCACTCCTCGGTGTATTACCGCTGCACCGTTTGGTGCAGCCTTACACCGGCGGGGGTTTTGCGATTCGGTATTATGTGCCTCATTTGCATGGCATTGACTACTAATTCATAGTTACGGCACCGAACACTGCCGCCACTCCTTGGCAACCCTTGCGCCGTGGTTGTGGCTTTCCATGTATACTATGGTGTATTGTGGCTGTGTAGCTGATGTGTATTATACTGCTCTTTTATGACATTGTCATATTATTTCATTGTTTAGCACCTTCCGCGGACATGTCCTGGGGTTCTGCTGTGGTTTCTGCGGACATACCATTTATGTCATTATTTACATTTTGTGCATGTTTTCTTTTGACATTCTCGGTGTCTTTCGCCATTGGCATGTTGCAACAGTATGATACCTGACGTTGACAGCCTTCTGTTACTCCTATGTCATGTTTGGGTATATGTAAACCGTTTTTTTTGGTTTACATTGCCGTGCCCTTATGCTACGCCTGCGCCACTTCGTGGATCGCTATATGCCTTCATTTGCATGGTGCAACACCGCACATGGGGTGTTTAACATACCTATGCCGGAGGCGGCGCAACTCAGGCGCACGCCGGTAGTGCACGTGGAATTGGATCGTACCTGAATCGCTCGGCGGCCATATCTGGCGTTGTAGCGCCTACGCTATGCGTGCGCCTGGCGCAAGGTTCATGAATCCCGGGGATTATGACTGGAAAGCTGGATAGCAAGGCCATATTGTATCTAAAGAAAAAGTTTTTTTAAATGTACTGCATCAGTATTATTAAATGAATAAAATACTGTTAGTAAAAGTGATGTAAATGCCTTGTGACTAACCACGTCAGTAAGGTGGGCATAACTTGAATGCAAACACTATAAAATATTCTGTACTTCCTGCATCATGTCAGACAAAATTCTGTACTTGTATGGTTTTTTGCCTCCTGGTGTACACTAGTAAACTTTTGAATCTGAACCTCCTGTGTATTGAATTCTGATTTTTTATTTAACAGTTTGGTCCTTTCGAGACGGAATTCCCTTGGTAAGCTGCAGATCAGAGTGTATCGGTGGTCGAATACTGCGCAGGAGAAGTTACCAAAATGGTTCTTCTTGAGTGAAAAGACCTCCGACTGAATTGTCATGTAAAGAGGCTGGCCACTTTCTGATCTGTGGCAAGAGCGAATTTGACCATTTTCAAGACCAGGAGGCTCAGGTAGGAAGAATTTGCCTTTTTCTGTTTTAGATCAGGGACTAGGTTTCAGTATATTATTGTCAAGATTTGTTTTGCAGATCAGGGACAAAAGGAAGTACTGTATATTTTGTCATAGATCAGGATAACAGAATAAGGTAGACAGTTATTCTCGATAAACTGTAAACAGGAACTAAGAAATTGACATCACGTGATAAAAAAGGGTTACGTAACATTTTCTTTGACATGGGTAATCAGTGCACTAAAACCTCGTGAGATCCGCCCCTAACCGAAGACACAAAATACATGCAATTACAGCGTGCTGATAATGTTAGGTATTATACGAAATGGATTAACAAATATGAATTTGATGGTAAACTAGATAAACTTACACTAGTTAAACTCCTTAAACAGCTTAAATCTGATGCAGGAGGTCAGGCAAAAAAGCAATGCCAACTAGGCATACCTCAAGCACACAGGTGGATTGAGGAAGCAAATCGTAGAGAACAGAAGCTTAAAAATTCAAAAACATTATTTTTAGACAAAGAGGATAATAACTTGGTAATAGCTACAGCTACTACCTAGGTCCTGGACATGTAAAACACATAGGGACACAGAATTATACCAGATAGACAGAAATCTACAGGATGAGAGTGAGGAAGAAATATGCCCACTTATAGAAGTTCCAAATCCTCAGGCAGGACAGGAAGGGCAGGATCCAACACTCTTAGTATATAGACCATGGACACCGGAAGATATCCGGAAGGCTACTGAGGGAATCCCCCATCCGAAAGTTAATTTTACGAAATTAGAAGATTTACAAGGCATGAGGTTAAGTTACCACTTGAATGGGGAAGAAGTAGAAAAAGTAGTAAGACAAATTATAGGTCCAGATTGGCACATGATTTGTGGCACCTGGAATCCTCATAATGCAGAACTTAGGCCACTCCCACATAGTGACGCAGAGTTAGACAACAGAGTGAAAGGTCTGACAGACAGAATCTCTGAGAAATGGAAACCTAGAGCAGACTGGACTTGCATTAATCAATGCATACAACAGGAAAATGAGACAATAGATGGATATTATGCTAGATTATTAGAATGCTTTAATAATCATAGCGGTATGTCGGTTCCTGAGAACCAAACAACTGATTCCCTGTATGAACAACAATTAAAAAATGCATTTTTGAAAGGTTGCATTGCACCTATTAGTAGCTTCATTACGAAGCATATGATAGATCATCGAACAGGGAGGCTACAAGCCTTACTCGAATATGCTAGACATGCTGAGAGACATTTTAATAGCAAAAAGAAAAAGAAGGCACAAGTCTTCACTGCTGAAGACGGAGCTGAAGTATTTGTATTGCAGTCAGGTAAAAAGGGCAAAAAGAATGCCCAGGGAAACAAGCAGTCTGACAAACGATCAGAAGATTTTTAAGAGAGGAAAAAGAGAGGTGAATGCTTCAAGTGCGGAAAGAAAGGGCATCTAGCTAGGAACTGTAATCAAAATAAGAAAGCAACGACGGAAGATAAAGGGGATGAGGACTGACTATATGATAGTGAGGATACATCATATGAAAGTCAGGAATCACCAGTAACAGCTAGAATAGAAAAGACAAATGCCAATGTAGTAGAAGGAGTAGAGGAAGTACAAATTGACTTAGACGAAAATGGAAATGAAATTTTAGATTTAGCATTGTTGAGCCTGGAGCTCTACCTAGCAGATACAAAACCAGAAGTGACACTTCTGGTGGAGGGAAGGAAAGTCAAATTCCTGTGTGACTCAGGAGCATCACGGACTTTGATACACCCCTCCAAGTTACCAGAACATTCCAAATCACCTGATCATATATTAGTAAAAGCAGCAAACGGACAGCTATACAGGGAGCCACTCTCCCATGATATAGCAATAACTGACCCTGTTTCAGGTATGACCCAGAGAAGTAAAGTAGTTGTTTCTGCAAAGTGTTCAGTAAACCTATTGGGCAGGGACCTTATGCAGATATTTGGCATAGCAGTAGTTCCAACTGTACAAGGTATGGAGGCACAGAGACAAATGGATACCTTTGCAGTGCGATCGGAGGGTGAAACTTTTTATTGGTACAGCCAGGACCTAGTCACGACTGGTCCAAGGGCAGTGACCGAGGAACTGATGAACGTAGCCATCAGTAAAGCCCCCTCCCTTGACACTGATCAACAGCATTTGTTACACTGTACTCTATACTACTGTACTACACCAGGACCTGATAGGGAGTATGAGCAAGAACTATTTAGAAATCGTGCAACTAAATTGGTTTTGCGTACTTTGTACTGGGATACAGAGGGGAACAGTGTAGTTAGCTGTTCATTACCTCAAGAATTCCTTGCATTGTATAAATCAAATCGGTTGCCACATGTCAGCCTGACAAAGAACAAAAGTGTTAAATGGGCAGACTTAGGAGAAAAAGTAACAAGATGGGAGAAACAGACTGATTTAGAACTGTCAGGACAAGGGATACAAAAACAAAAACTGAATTGGTTGACACAGACACATCCAGCTGTACACTTGCAATCTAGCGAGGACAGCTGATTAGCATTTTTATTAGAAGAAGAAGAAAAGGCCTTGTGTGAAATTCCAACAGCTCTGTGGTCAACAGGCAAGTCAGATGTAGGACTTATTCGAACAGCAGGACCAGTTACAATTACCCCAAAGTCAGCTTTTAGACCACAGAAAAGACAATACCCTTTGAGAAAGGATGCAGAAATAGGAATTAAGCCTATAATAGCAGCATTACTCAAAGAAGGAGTACAGGTAGAATCTCCTGATTCACCATGTAATACACCCCTATTTCCTGTTAAAAAAGCAAATGGGGAATGGCGGATGGTACAAGATTTACAAGCTGTAAATAATGCAGTAATACCTAGAGCACCTACGGTGCCAGACCCACATACCTTGTTAAATGATTTAGAACTGCAACAGAAGTATTTCTCTGTGGTAGATATTAGCAATGCTTTCTTTTCAATACCTATACATCCTGATAGTCAATATTGGTTTGCATTTACATTTCAGGGTAAAAGGTATACATATACTCGACTACCACAGGGATATTGTGAGAGCCCAACAATATTTGCACAAGAAATGGCTAGCAACCTGGCAGGATTTACCCCACCAGGAGGTAGTCAAATTCTACTTTATGTATATGTCATCTTGCTAGCAGCCCCCACCCAGCAGCAGTGCAGGGAGGATACTGAAGCATTATTGAAATTTTTAGCAATAAAAGGACACAAAGTAAACAAAAGTAAGTTACAACTTTGGAGAAAACAAGTTAGATACTTGGGATATGTAATATCCAATGACGGTAAAATACTAGATGAGGAAAGAAAAACAGCAATTTTGCAAGCACCCAAACCAACAACCAAGAAAGAAATGATGTCTTTCTTAGGTACAACTAATTTTGTCGGAGCTGGATACCAAATTATGCTTTAGAATCTGCTCCACTGACTGATTTGATATATAAGACACCAATGGCAGCACAAGATATTTTACAATGGACAACAGAAGCAGAAACGGCTTTCTGCAGGTTGAATTAGTTGATAGCTTCTTCATTAGTTTTAGGACTTCCAAATTATCACAAACGTTTTTTTCAGACCGTAGATTGTAAGCAAGGGTACATGACGTCAGTATTGACGCAACAACATGGGGACAAGCAACACCCCATAGCTTACTATTCATCACAGTTAGACCCAGTGGCGCGATCTTTGCCTCACTGTGTACAAGCAGTAGTTGCAGCCACAATGGCAGTACAGACTTCGGCCTCAGTGGTGTTATTTCACCCTCTCACATTGAGAGTGCCTCATGCAGTTGCAATAATTTTACTACAAGAGAAAATGGCATACCTTTCTCCTGCGAGACATCTTTCATGTATGACTATACTGCTGAGCCAACCTCATATGACAATTGAACGATGTACGACATTGAATCCATCAACATTACTTCCAACTCCTGCGGAGGGCACACCACACAGCTGCTTGCAGGAAATTGAACAGTTAGCTTTACCTAGACAAGATCTTACAGATATGCCCTTGGATAATGCTGAGGTGACATATTACGTGGACGGCTCATGCAGAAGGGGTCCTACAGGGAAGAATCTGGTGGGATATGCAGTAGTTACAGACACGGAAATGTTAGAAGCTCAATCCTTACCACACAACTTATCTGCAGAGAGCATGTACTTTAGCAAAAAACAAGTGTGTAAACATATATACTGACAGTCAGTATGCTTTTTCTACAGTACATGTATTTGCACAACAATGGAAAAATAGAAGAATGATTACATCCAGTGGAAAACCTATTAATCATGCGCAATTTATTTTGGAGCTATTAGAATCTATCCAGTTACCTACCAAAGTAGCTATTTGTAAATGTGTAGCTCATACAAAACAACAGGATAAGATTTCAAAAGGTAATGCACGAGCTGATGCAGCTGCAAAGCAAGCAGCCTCAGACTCAGAAACTTTACTTTTAAATGAGGAATTACAACCCTCTGAGATTTTAGATTTAGACATGTTAAAAACAATGCAGACACTTACTACAAAAGCAGAAAAACAAAAATGGGTAAAACGAGGTGCAATTTTTGAGAATGGACTGTACATTTCCAAAGAAAGAAAACCGATATTGCCATCTAATTTATTTAGATATGCAGCTTTGTTGAGCCATGGGCAGTGCCATGTCTCAACAGGGGGGATGGTACAGTTAGTAAATCGAATATTCCAAACATATGGATACATAAACTACACAAAAAAATTTTGTGCAGCTTGTCATACTTGTAACAAGCACCATGCACAAGGAGCATTTAAAACCAAGCAAGGAAGTTTTCCTATACCACCGCACCCGTTCCATACTATTTGTATGGATTTCATAGAATTGAATAAATGTGAAGGGAAGAAGTTTTGTTTAGTTATTGTAGACATGTTTTCTAAATGGATAGAAGCTTTTCCAACCAAAAACCCGGATGCAGCAACAGTGGCAAAAGCCCTGATAAAAGAAGTAATCCCTAGATTTGGCATTCCGGAGAAGATTTATAGTGACAATGGCACACATTTTGTGAATCAGACGATTCACCAGCTTGGGAGATTTTTTGGTATCTCCTTAAAGAACCATTGTGCCTACCACCCACAGTCAGCAGGACTGGTGGAAAGGTACAATGGTACCCTATAAAGTAATCTTAGGAAGCTAGTAGAGGAGACCCAAAAGAATTGGATATACTGTCTGCCTTTAGCACTGCTGAGTATGAGAACGGTTCCAAATGTAAAGGGTTTGACTCCCTTTGAAATGGTTTTTAGGAGAGCATATTATGTGCCTCAGTGGAAAGCTCTCATGCCTGCAGAGCAGGAGGCTGACAGTTCATTAGCAGAATATATGAAAAAATTGTTAAGGAATAAATCTGTTTTGCAGTTTAACTCTTTTTCAGATAAGGAACAGACCAGACCGGTGGAAGCAGTCTTGGCCTCAGGGTCGTGGGTCTGGCTGAAAGTGATGAAAAGGAAAAACTGGGCGAGTCCAAAGTGGGAAGGTCCGTACCAGGTTCTGTTGGCAACGCCTACTGCAGTCAGAGTAGCTGAGAGGATGTCCTGGGTTCATTTGACGCATTGTAAACCGGTAAAGAACTTTCAATTTGATAAAAACTTTGAAACTGATACACAACCAGACTGAGATGGCCAAAAGCAAAGCGAATAGAAGTTTAGATCAACCCCAGAGATGTTGCATAATCATTTTGTTGTGTGTACATTTATTAACTGTAATTGTGACAATTTTTCTCTTGCTGTGGTTCATCCTACACACAACCACACAAGTGAAAGTGGGAAGGCGTGATGAAACATCTATAGACTGGCATCCAAATTTTAACACATACCTGGCCATGAAACATGTGTATGCAGAGACTATGAACATTTCAAATTGCTGGGTTTGTACAGCTATACCAACAGCATATGGAGGACTGATAATGTCCGCTGTCCCTTTGGGGATAAATGAGACTTGGGAGAATTTACTTTTAGACACAGAAACTGTGAGATCACAAGACAAAATAGCATTATTTTTACCTGTTACACAAAAGGAAATTGTGTGCTTTTTTAAAAATGATACCCTCCAAGTAGGATGGAGTAATTGTAATATTACGATATCCTACAAGTGTTACATTGAAGTTAAAAGTGGAGGTACTGTTTGTAATACTAACTATGATTCATATTTGAGCACAATGAAAACAACATTGAATGAAGTACGACAAAACCCTGTTTTGTTTAAACAATTGTCAGTTATAAATCAGAAAATGTTTCATGCAGGGCTGATGCGTATTAGTACTAAAGTAGAAAACTGTTATTTTATTTGTGAAAAAAAGGCATATAAATGGTTACCTGAGAATTGGTCTGGCAGTTGTTTTTTGGGTTATCTGGTTCCAGCAATAAGACATACTGCAGAATTACCTTTGGGTAAGATACGAAACATAAGGGAAACAGCTCAAAAATCTGAAGGTCCAGTTAAGAAACCTGTGAATCCAGTTGGGAAGATCAAAGCTGGTTGGAAAGACCATAATTCAGTAAAAGACAAAAGTGAATTGACTCATATGGACTTGGGTGACAGTGTTATATCCTGGGCAGGAATACTACCAGCCTATGGAGCAGTCAAATCGATCTGGGAGCTGAGGAAGTTGTCAAAACTTCTCGAAGTAATGAGTAATGCAACTTTTTCCGCCCTAGAATTGGTGACTGATGAACTGAATGCAATGAGAACTGTTGTGCTACAAAATCGGATGGCTCTTGACTTCACCCAAGCGGCGAGAGGTGGTACGTGCGCACTTATCAAAGAAGAATGCTGTGCTTTCATCCCTGACAATCGCCATGAGATAAATAATCACCTAGAGGTAATTCAGCAAGTATCAGCCATGACTGAACCAGGCCCAAACCCACTGACGGACTACTTCCAGAATCTGTTTGGGGGGTGGGGTTCCATCCTAATGAACATTCTAATTGCTATTTGTGTGGGTATACTCCTAATAGGAGCATGTGTTTGCTGTGGAATTCCCTGCATGAAAAGATTAATCAAAGATTTTGTTGATGTATCTGTTACTGAAACTTTCTACCAAGATATTGAAATTTAAAGATTGATTTCAGATGAAGCTTTTTCTGAAGTATAGATTAAATGACTCACCTAGCTGAAAATCCTGAGTGGGAAAGGCTAGGAGATGAAATGACACTATGCATACTTCAAAATAGAATTAAAAGTATTAATAGGGGGAAAATGTTAGAAAAATATGTATTTAAATATATGTGAAATGCTAGTTTAAAAGCAAGGTAGTTTATAATGCATTTTATTCTATTAATCATATAACAGAAGGGATAAATTCATGTGTAAATGCAAGTAGCTTCGGAAACTGCAGTGTGCTTTGACCCCTGACCCTGGCAGCTGCCAGCTCAGCAAGCTTAATATTATGCTTTTCATAAGTGATTATCTGCTGGGTCAGGAAATTAAAATGTGTAAATCTTCCGCTTCTTCCTGATAAGATAACTTGTCCTTGGATCTTCCTTTCCTGATGTAGTAATTTGTCCCTGTAAGATAAAAACACAGCTGGTGGGAAAGTGAAACAGTGAACAAAGAGGTGAATTTAAAGTCTGAATCTGTTATTGTATTCAAACTAATATGAGACCTTTAAGAAGTAACTTTACAGAAAGACATTATTACTGGCCAGCTGGATAGCAAGGCCATATTGTATCTAAAGAAAAAGTTTTTTTAAATGTACTGCATCAGCATTATTAAATGAATAGAATACTGTTAGTAAAAGTGATGTAAATGCCTTGTGACTAACCACGTCAGTAAGGTGGGCATAACTTGAATGCAAACACTATAAAATATTCTGTACTTCCTGCATCATGTCAGACAAAATTCTGTACTTGTATGGTTTTTTCCTCCTGGTGTACACTAGTAAACCTTTGAATCTGAACCTCCTGTGTATTGAATTCTGATTTTTTTTATTTAACAGGCACGAAAGACATGAGGTGCACATCTCTCCCACTGTACATAACAGCCACCAGTATCTGTAAGCATTACAGTGTATGTGGTGCATGTGCCTGCTGTACAACATGACTGCACAATGAAGTACACATCTACTATCTGTAGACATGTACCCATCACATAGGTTCATAGGTATGTAGTACACTATCTCCACGAAGGCATATATCAGCCTACGCAAGTTGTGCAGCTTTCACCACACCATTGGGTAGTCTCCCAAGGCCTAGTTCTAATAGTTAGTACCCTAAGCCCCTTTCTAGTGGGGCTGCTGATGTGATGCCTGGCATGAATTGTCTGTTTCCCATCCACACCTCAAGGTTCCAATTGAAGAGTGTCAGCGAGGAGTTCTGTCTGATGTACATTGGGACTCTGTTCCACAGTAAGGCAAGTGTCTGGGATGGTACTCTATCCCACAAGCATGTTGTATTCATCATTCTGATGAGGTTCATATCCCTGTAATGTGTAGGGCAACTCAATGTTGTTATGTGTAGATGGAGCATGTTCAACAGTTATGTGTTGGACATGGCTCTGTATGTTAGGCAGAGTGTGCCTCTGAGTAAGTGGTACGCAACGAAGAACAGATTTAGTTTTACCAGTTGTGTTGCATAACACAACTGTTCGAGGCCAGTAATCCTCTTGGTGAGGTACTTATGTGGTCTTTACAGCTGCTGGATATGCTAAGTCGAGTACATCCATAATGGTGAGCAAAAGCCAAACACAGAAACTAAAATTGCGGATGACCTAAATTCCTACTCCGGTACCAGGAAATCTGCACCACCAAGGTTTAAAATTTACGTTGCAGTTAATACAACTTCAAAAGATGTCGAACAATGCCAAAATACCAAGCAACAGTGAAATCCAAAACAAGTCTTTTATTCCACACGATAAAACACAAGCGCTTTCGCCCGTTGTTAACGGGCTTTTTCAAGTGTACAGGTTTCAGATACAGTCAAAGCTTTTAAAGTGCTTTAGCCAAAGTACTATTGGTTAATTAGTTTGAATCCTTAATTGATTGTTTTCACCAAGAACCAATTGATTCTATGATCAACTTTACTGATGAAACAGTACTTAAGTTACTACAATTAAATAATGTTTCTAGTTACTCAAAAATGTTAAAACTTTAAAAATATTACATTACATTTTTAATGCTAAAAATGAAATTCCCTTCCCAATGCATCCCTACCATAATACTTAAAGTCAAAACTTTAATGTGTAAATTATTAATAAACCTTAGGGACATTGTACAAGGAGACAAATGGCTATAAAACATAAGGTTGATGCATTTTTAAAAGCAAATATAAAAGGAATAAATTATGTATAACATTTAGAGTTGAAAGGCCAACTAATCAACATGAAAATGATAAAAATTACATGTTACAGTGAAACATCAAATTGAAAAAAGAAGAAGGAAACATGGCACCATAGACTGCAAGGCACTGCTTACAAAAATGCAACAGCTTAGATCAGCTTAGAATATTCAAAAAATATTCAAAAAATAATGTTAACTGACCAAGCTGCAGCTCTGTGTGTAACCCTAAAGGTTGACAAAATCTAGTTGTTGGAATTATAACTTGTTTCTCTTAGCTTTGAGAATGCTAGCCAAACTCAACCCATCATTCAGCCCTGGATGCTTTGTGGCATTCAATCTTAATTGCCACATAAGTTCTCTGGTACTAAGTGCCGTTTCCCAATCACCTCCCCACAAATCTTGAATGACCTTGTCCAGAACAAAAAAACGAATGGACATATTTGAGCAAGTCAAAGAATGCTTAAAAAAAGCATTTGTTTCTTTCTTACTTTTAACCTCATACATATGCTCATATATCCTGCGTTTCAGTTCTCTTTCTGTTTTGCCCACATAAAATGATGGGCAACTCTGACAAAGACCTATGTAAACCACTCCTGAAGAATTACAGGAGTAGTGGTTCTTAGCTGTCAGGGTGATGTTACGAAAAGAGATGTGTACCTGGTCAGTTTCAGAAATGAATGGGCATTGATGGCACCTGCCACATCGAAAAGTCCCTTTCCTTTTGACAGAGCCACCATTTTGCATCCTCCCTCCACAGACCCTGCTTTGCTCAAACATACCCTTTAGATTAATGTTCCTTTTCCTGATGAAAGAAATATTGTTAGGAAAAATGTTAGTAAATTCCTCATGTGAAGAGACAACAGGCCAAAAGTTTTTAATGGTGTTTTCAATAAACAATGCATCCTGTGAATATGTGTATACAAAATTTTTGTGAGCATTAAAATCCAGTGCTTCATGCACTCTGGGTGTAAATGTTCCTGCACCTAATAGTGGAGGGAAATGCTGATCTCTTTTCGCTAAAATCTCATTGAGTATGTTGTGAAAAAATGCAGGTGGATAGCCCCTATTTAAAAATAAATTTCTAAGAAACTCTGACTCCTCCAAAAATAGTTCTTTAGTGCTGTACATTCGGGAAGCTCGTACCAATTGCCCCTTAATAATTCCTTTCTTGATGTATGGAGGATGCCCACTATCAAAATGTAAATAGGAATTACAATATGTGTCTTTTCTGAAAATCTTGGAAAGGAAACCTTGTTTGTTGGGACTTTTTGTTAACCGTATGTCCAAATAATGCAAAGTCACGTCATTTATTTCATAAGTGAATTTAAGAAAATCTGTAGTGCTGGTCAAATAGTCCATACATTTGAGAAACTGTTCTTTGGAACCCGACCACAGGATGCAGATGTCATCAAGGTACCTTTTATAAAAACTGATATACTGCCTCCAGTTAGTGGAATGAATAAATTCCGTTTCCCATTTATGCAAGACTATGTTCGCATAAGTTGTAGCACAAGGGGCACCCATGGCTACCCCACTCTTTTGTCGAAAAAACTCCCCATTGAAATATATGAAATTGTTACTTAAAACTATGTTCATAAATTCTATAATTAAATTAATTAAACCGTTGCTCAAGCCAGATTCCTTATTTATCACTTCACTGAACCATTCCATGCCCTTACAATGGGGAATGCTAGGAAACAATTCCACAATGTCTATGGTGACCATGTATAAATTGGAATTGTCCATATCCTGGTTTAGACAAGTTAAAAATTCCCAGGAGTCTTTACAAATAAATTTTAAACCTGAAACATAGATTTTAGGTGAAAATCAACAAACTTACTAAAAGGTTCCGTAATACTCCCAGCCCCTGCAACTATGGGGTGAAATTTTAAAGAGTCCAAACCCTTATGCACTTTGGGTATACCAAATAAAATGGGAGTTCTAGGTTTAGAAACCACCAGATAGTTATGTGTATTTTCATCAATGAATCCTTGCATTAAAAGGTCATGTATGGAATATTTTATGTTCCCTAATGCAATATTTAACTCATTCAGGGAGACGGGTTCATAAGTCTTAGTGTCTTGTAACAGGTTGTAAATGTAGTTTTCGTACTCTAATTGCTGCATTAATACAATGCCCCCTTCCTTATCGGGTTTCATTACCCAAATATTTTCCATTTTTAGTTTGTCTACTATTATCTGTAGTCTGTGAGGAAAATTAGAAGACTGCATTGTCTGCTTTTTACCAAGATTTTCTCTCCACACTTTTTCAATTAATTCCTCAAAGGTTTTTAAAGTGGGATGAGTGGTAGGGTTAAAAATACTACTTCTAGTGAGTGAGTGGCCAAGGTTCTTAAAAAATTACGCTAAATTCAGGTTCCTAACAAATAATTTCAACTCGATTAAAAGTTTGGGGAGATAACTAGCCCTATGAGGTACATAATGCAACCCCTTTGTGAACAATTCAAAGAAAATAGGAGTAATCTCAATGTCCGTGTAATTGTAAATACTGAAGTTGTCCAAGCTATTAATACTACATATTCCTTGCTCATTCTCCACAAAAGAATGCGTGATGTTATTGCACCCAAATTTATTTTCTCTGTTTAACGCCTTTTCACCCAGGCATTCTGTTGAAAATGATTTGTTTTCCCCCGTAGTCTGCCCTGGGGAACTTGAAAACCCTGCTGCGCATTAGCAGCACCCTTTTGCGCTAACCGCTCACTTCTTCTGGGAAATTCCGGATGAGGATAATCATAACCATCATCTAAAACTTGTACTTCACTAGCACCTGCTTCCTCAAAATTTGGTCTTTTCCGCCCAGCTGGAGCTGGGTAAGCCCTCCCTTCACTGTATTCAATTAAATCCCTTTCCAGTTTTTTTGGCCTTTCTATCTAAAACCTTGTAACAATGCTCATCAACCTCCTTAAATGTATCGTCATAATTTTTCTTAAACCCTTTGAAATTTTCATCTTTGATAATACTATTGTGCAAACCATTCAGCTCTTTTAAAATACAGTTGCCCTTATTAGTATAATCATCAATCATCAGTTTAAGCATTTCTAACCCCGTTTTGTTAAACAGCTCTGTTAACTGAGAATGTAAAGGAGAACCCAAATGCGCGTTGTTCGGGAACCGAAAACAATGCAACCCTTTGGGTACACGTTCCACTTTAATACATTCTCTTAAATAATTTATTTCTAGCTGTGAATTCTTATATCCATACAGCTTGTTTTTAAAAGTTTCAAACTTATTTTCTAATTGTTTTAAGTCTTGTAAAAGACTTGTTTTGGATTTCACTGTTGCTTGGTATTTTGGCATTGTTCGACATCTTTTGAAGTTGTATTAACTGCAACGTAAATTTTAAACCTTGGTGGTGCAGATTTCCTGGTATCGGAGTAGGAATTTAGGTCATCCGCAATTTTAGTTTCTACATCCATAATGGTGCACTGTACTCAATGATGGGTCTGATGATGTAAGAGCAGAGTGCCAACACTACCTCTTTGGATCCTGATGCAAACGTTTTGTTGATTGGGTGGGCCACATAGGATCTCCCAATTACTTTGGCAACATGGTTGTCAAAGGAAAGATGACCATGTACATGTGTCCCCAGATCCCTTATCGCCTTGTCATTTTCAAGGGGGTAACACCCATGTGGTGGTTTGTGGGTATTTTGTTTTCAACAAAGAGGATCCCTATGCATTCCTCCACAGTGAGCTTGAGGCCATGATCCTGACACCACACATCTGTTTCATAGAGTCCCTTCTGGAGAATATATCTGTCTTCCGGGGAATCTGTTATGGCAAACACTTTACAGTTCCCTGCAAACTTAGTCAACCGCAACTCTCCTGTGTTGGCATGTACATTTGAGAAGTCTATACCAAACAGGAGGGACCCCAGGACTGAACCCTGGGGGACACCAGTCATTACCGGTGTAGAGTCTGACATGTATCCAGCAACTCGTAATGTGTGGGATCTATCTGTGAGCCAGTTTGCAATCCATTTTGTGATGTATGGATTCATGGCCAGTTTTGTGGGTTTATCTATGATACCTGACTGGGGAATGATGTCAAAGGCCTTAACAAGGTATAGGTAGGCTGTGTGGAGCTCATTTCAATCATCTGTATCCTGGGTAACTGTCAAACAAATCCTCCCAGTTCAGGAGGTGTGGTCTGCAATTGACAAAGCCAAACTGGGTGTGCTCAAACGTGTGAAGGTTACCAATCTCTGTATTGTTGACATCCATTATGATTGCCTCCATTGCCTTGCAGAACACACTCGTCAGGCTCATAGAGTATGAATGCCAAGGGCTTTTTGTGGCCCCACACCTGTGGAGTGTGTACAACATTGCTGTGCAACATTCTATGGGCACATATCCTGTAGAGAGCATGTAGAGAGAGGTGTAGGTATCCCTGACATCAGCGCCTCATTGGTCCCATCTGACCATAAGCTAATTAACCTACATATCCACATCCTGGACCCACACCCCCATTAAGGAAACCATGTTAATAAATGTCTCCAAAGCCAACTTCATGCTTCTTAAGACAGAAGTGCTGAACTGCAGGACACCCATGCAGATGGACAATACAGTTACAACTACTGAATCCTTCACAATTGCACTTTATAAGCACTTACATGACTGCATGCATCGTGCTATCCCAAACAGAATCAAGAGGCTATCCTCCAAGAAAAGCAAGCCAATCTGGTGTTCCCCTGCCATAAACAAACTGCACAACAGAAGGAAAATACTGTTGCAAAAGAGGGTATAATCCCATGAGGGGAGGAGCTCCATGGTCAACATCAGTAAGAAGCTGTGATCCATGATGAATTCCTCCAAAGCTGGTTCTGAAAACAAAATCATCACTGATCATAAAGACAACCACAAAGCATTCTATAGCTATGTCAAGAATCTCAATGGCAATACTCAGATCTGCTCTGAATTACACTACAATGGCACTGAATATACAGACCCAACTGATATTGCCAACATCCAGGCAGATAGGATCAGTGCTAACTTTACCCCCTCTCACCCATGAAAGAGCACATCTCTATAACGGAAGACTGCAAAGTTGCTGTCATCATGGCTGCACAGGTAAAACACACTCTTCAAAGCCAGGAACTCAGCATCCATGGGACCAGATAACATCCCAGGCTGTGTTCTACACAAACTACAGAACTAACAGGCACCACACCTACGTACCATGTTAAGTCATAGCCTCACCTCAGGCTTTGTGCCTGCTGAATGGTGCACAGTGACGGTTATCCCACTACACAAGGGGGGAGCCACCATGGACACCAGGAACTAGTGCCCCATTAGCCTGATGAGCCTGCTCTGCAAGGCCACAGAATGTATCATCATATAACTTATAGATAAAGACATTGGTAATCTCCAAACTCTGGACCACAACCATGCTGGGTTTGTAAAAGGCAGATCATGTCTCCTAAACCTGATAGACGTCATTGAAGCAGTCACCAGAACCGTAGACAAGGGTAAGGTGGTTTACACAGCCTATGTAGATCTTGCCACGGCTTTCAACACCATCCACCACTCTGGAATTATAGATAAACCCACTAAACTAAGTATAAATCGCTATGTCACAAGATGGGTTGCCAACTGGCTAACTGACACAACACACACTGTGAAAGTAGCAGACACCAAGTACAACTTTGGACCAGAGACAAGTTAAGTACCACAGGGTTCATTCCTGGGTCCTGTCCTGTCTGATATCTACTTCCCTGAAGTAAACTTTAACATGGAAGGTCTGTGGCTAATGAAATTTCCAGATGACTGCAAACTAGGAGTCATAATCAAAACTACTGAAGATGTGGACATCCTACAAACGGGCCTCACTGAGACAGATGCTTTGTGTCAAAGCCATGGCCTCAAGCTCAATGCCAAAATGTGCATTGTTACCCCCTTTGGTAAAAACTCTGTAGCCATGAACTACGACATAGGTGGTAGTATACTTAACACTGAAAGTGTAATAAGAGACCTTGGGTCACAGGTGGACAGTGGACACACCTGTGGTAATCACATCCCCACAGTAGTCAGGAAATCTTTCTACATGACACACCTCATCACAAAAGGTGTATCATGCAGAATAGATGAGGGCATTGTTCCCCTCTACTCATCACTCACTAGATCCATAATAGAGCACAACACCCCTTTTGCTATGTACCTCACAAGACATCTACAACAACTGGAAAGCCTGCAGAAATACCTCACAAATAGCATTAGTGGCCTGAAATACATGCCATACACAGACCGTCTCAAAATGCTCCAGCTGTACTCTCTCGCATATTGCCTACTCAGAGGTGATCTCTGCCTAACATACAAAGCTATGTCAAATACAGATCTGTTGGACATGCTCCACGTAAAACACTCACAATCCCTCTGATCTTCGGCCCCAAAACCCAGAATGAAATACAAAAGGAAGTGGTGTATCCATTTACCTTATGGATACCCACCCCTTCAGGTTAGTGGCACAGCATGAGGCCTTGGAGACCATGCAAGTGCAACTAACATTAGGCAAAGCTGCTTATCAGATTGTAGCCTGCTCCAGATCACCTACCTTGTCTCAGGAACCTCACTCAGTATTCCTGAGAACAGTGGAAAATATAAAGGTCCTACCAAACACCATTATATGAGGAGATTACAACTACCAAAACACTGACTGGGAGAATCACTTGTGTACAACGTCCTCTGCCCAATGCTTCCTAGAGTTTAAAAACTCGAACGCTCTGGAACAGCTGGCCACCATGCCCACTAGAGGTGACAACATACTGGACCTGATCATCACCAACATGGGGTACCAGTGTTCCACAACAGAGATAAACCCCTCGCTGGTAATATCAGATCATAAAGTAATCACACTGGACATCCACATCACGCCCCCCACAGTCAAGGAAACCACTGTGAAGAAAGTTTCTAAAGCAAACAGCACTCTTCTCAAGACCAAAGTGGAAAGTTCAAAAGCACCCTTGGTATAGGATAATGCTATACAATCTGCAGAATCATTTACAAGTGCATTCTATGTGCATCTACAGGGATGAATGGATCGAGACATGCCAAATAAAACCAAGATGCACTCCTCCAAAAATAGAAAACCAATCTGGTGGTCGTCGCACATAAATAAGCTAGACAACATAAGGAGGGAATGAACACATGATAGAGCAAACTTCACAAAAGGAAAGGCATCACTGATCATCATTAGGAAGAAACAATGATCGCTCATAAAATAATCCAAGGCCAGTTTCTAAAGACAAATTGCCAAGGAATGTAAGAATAACAACCACAAAACCTTCGTTAGCTCTACCAAACATTTAAGGTGGCAACTCTCAAATATGCTGTCAGCTACTGCAAAATGGAAAAAAGATACACTGAACCAACTTACATTGCCCACATCCTGGGGGACAAGTTCAGTGCAACCCCCCCCCATCACCCCCAAAAGGACCTGTGTCCATCCCAGAAGAATGCAGAGCACCAGACTTCATGGACATGCAGGTCAAAACAGCCCTCTCCAAAGCTAAGAACAAAGCATCAATGGGACTGGATGGTGTCCCAGGCTGCGACTTACACCAGCCCTAAAAGGAACTACACCCTCACCTACATTCACTGTCCAGACTCAACCTTACCACAGGCTATGTACCCAGAGAATGGCATACAGCAACAGTCATCCAGCTCCACAAAGGGGGTGCCACAACAGAACCAGGAAACCATTGTGCTATAGGCCTACTCAGCCTGGTCTGCAAAGCTATGGAGCAAATAATCATGGAACCCACAAACAGAGACATTGGGGACCTCCAGACACTGGACTCTACCCAAATTGGAATTGTTAAAGGTAGATCCTGGCTCCTAAACCTAGCTGACTTATTTGAAACCGTTACTAAGGACATAGATGGAGGTGAATGTAGTCCACACAGCCCACCGGGACCTCACTAAGGCCTTTTGACACCATTCCCCACTCTGCCATCATGGACAAGCTTATCAGCTTGAACATTAACAGCTATGTCACAGGATGGGTGTCCAGCTGGCTCACAAATCAAACACACATGTTTAGAGTTGTGGGTGCCATGTCCAACTCTAAACCGGTCACAAATGGCATCCCCCAGGTATTGGTCCTGGGACCCCACCTGTTCAGTAGATACTGCTCAGAGGTACAGGCAAGCATGGGAGGAGTATGGCTGAACAAGTTTGCAGATGACTGATAACTGTGGTCCATAATCAACTCCACCGCTGACACAGACATCCTACAGAAAGGTTTTACAGAGACAGATACCTGTTGTCAAAACAATGCCGTCAAGCAGAATGTCAAAGAATGCATTGTCATCCCCTTTGGAAAAAACAAAGTGTACACAAATTACCACATAGGTGGGAATCCAGTATGTACAGAGAATGTAATTATGGCCCTGGGGACCCAGGTAGACAGTAAACTCTCCTTTGATGATCACATTGCCAAAGTGTCTACAAATGCCTTCTATGTAGCCCACCTAATGTCACCTAATGTAACCCACTTTGTCTATTCTGATGATGTCACCATCCTACAAATATACCTGTGGAAAGCAGCACTCCTGATAATGTGTATAGCGTGTCGTGTAAATGTGTACTGCTCTAGTGTCATTAATTAGTTAGGTAGGGGTTTGAATTCTGCGTTTGATAACTGTATGAGAGTGTATGTGTATCTCCTTGTAGAGGAGCAACCTTTTTTGGAGACAACTACAACACCTTAAAAGTGGTATACTCATCTTTGTCAAGTCTGATGATGTCACCATCCTACAAATATACCTGTGAAAAAAAGAGCCTCCAGTAATGTGTATAGCACATCGTGTAAATGCATACTGCTCTAGTATCATGAGATAGTTAGATAGAGGTTGGAAATCTACAGATGGCAACTGTGTGTGTGAATCTCCTAGTTAAAAAGCCACATTTTTGGAGACAACTACAACACCTAAAAAGTGGTATACTCATCTTTCTCAAGTCTGATGATGTCATCATCCTACAATTATACCTGTGGAAAATAATATTCACAGTAATGTGTATAGCGTGTCGTGTAAATGCATACTGCTGTAGTAAAATAAAGCAGTTAGGTAAGGGTTTGAATCCTGCACTTGACAATTGTCTGCTTGTGTGTTTTCCTCTTGGAGAAAAACAACCTTTTTGGACAGTACTCAAACACCTTTAAAGTGGTATACTAATCGTTGTCAGGTCAGATGATGTCACCATCCTACAAATATAACTGTGGAAAAAAAACCTCACAGTAATGTGTATAGTGCATTGTGTAAATGTGTACTTCTGTAGTAACATAAAGCAGTTAGGTAGGGGTTTGAATCCTGCACTTGACAAGTGTGTGTGATCTCCTAGAAAAGGAGCACCCTTTTTGGAGAGTACTCAAACACCTTAAAAGTGGTATACTAATCGTTGTCAGGTCTGATGATGTCACCATCCTACAAATATACCTGTGGAAAAGAAAGCTCACAGTAATGTGTACAGCACGTAGTGTAAATGCATACTTCTGTAGTAACATAAAGCAATTAGGTAGGGGTTTGCATCCTGCTCTTGACAAGTGTGTTTGTGTGTGATCTTCTTGGAGAGGAGCAACCTTTTTGGAGAGTATTCAAACACCTTAAAAGTGGTATACTAATCGTTGCCAGGTCTGATGATGTCACCATCTTACAAATATACCGGTGGAAAAACAAGCTCACAGTAATGTGTATCGTGTGTCTTGTAAATGCGCACTCTTGTAATAACATAAAGCAGTTAGGTAGGGGTTTGAATCCTGCACTTGACAAGTTCGTGTGTGTGTGATCTCCTTGGAAAGGAGCAGCCTTTTTGGACAGTACTCAAACACCTTAAATGTGGTATACTAATCGTTGTCAGGTCTGATGATGTCACCATCCTACAAATATACCTGTGGAAAAGAAAACGCGCAGTAATGAGTATAGCGCGTCATGTTAATACGTACTTCTCTCGTATCATTAGGTAGTGGTTTGAATCCTGCACATGGTGAGTGTGTGTTTGTTCTATGTGTGTGACACTGTTGGGTTGTGGGTTTTGCTTTTACTACTGTATGACATATCAGTATGACACCAGTATGTGCATTACACATGTGAGTTAGCTGTGTGGCAAATACATATATGTACATGTGACCTCAATTATTGCATGTGTGGGAACCCTGCTTTCTCCAAGAACACATCTGACATCTTTTCAAGAGTGTGCTGCTGCTTTCCAAACCTTAGGTCACATCTGTATGCTTGTGAAAAGGCCTGCCACTGCAGTGATCCCTGGTCTAGGTCAACTGTGTCACACACACTCATTACGGTTTCTATAGAATTGTGTGAGTGAGGGTTTATGGCCGAGGTATATGTCAGACCTGTTCAAATGCAGCAGGGTCTATCAATGATGGCTATTCATTATAGGTGTACAACAACCTTTGTGGATATGCATGCAGACCCCTTATTGCTTATGTGATCCACCGAGGGATTCAAACATACCTTTGGAAATGTGATGACGTACCACTTGGTTGCATGTACACATCGGTACCTGTTCTTCATGGTGGTGGCTACTACCTTTGTGGTACTGTGGGGATACTATGTTCCGTAAAGGTGGATGACTATGCTTTGGTTGGCTTATAGCTTTACAGCATGGGTTTGACACCAGGGATCTGTCTGTGTGATACCCTTGTGGAGGATGTGTGTGTCATCTGGAGAATGCATAATAGGCCACAGTATGCATTACCACACATGGACGGACATATCCCTACTGTGATTGCTTGTACCTAAGAGAGCTATATGCCGAACAGGAGTGGTCTCAGTAATGGGTGCAGGTGAATTCCACTGGTTACTGGCATAGTATAGTATCTGAAGTGCCCAAATGTTACTGTCTGTCCTACATCTGTGTGTCAGTTGTCAAGACATCATCTAACGATTGATTATGGTCAGGCTGTTGAAGTTGTGTATACTACCAGAAGGCAAAACAATGACAGATAGTAACAGTATCACCCACAGCACAGTGTCAAACCATGTCATACACACATGTGTAGTCAAGTTCCAAAATGTGTGTAGTACAATGCATACTGGCCACCAATCGAGACTATGGAGTGTTACTATGTAATACAGGGTATGTCACTCTGCCCATGTGTCCACTATGCATGTACATGCAGACAGTGCACCTCCACCATGTTCACAAATGTACACCTGCAAATCTGTGCCACACACATCCCACACATACTCTCCACTCTCTAACACATGCTGCCAATACTACACACATCAGCCAAGTGGCACATGGGCGGACAATACACTATTGCAACTAACCCTGATGTAAACATTACTACCTTGAAAATCATAGCTTACATGCATCATGCCTGCTCAGCTACACCTTCAAGCATATCATTACACTCTACTGCTGACAACATGCTAACATTGCTATACTGCTATAAAGTCACCCTGTGCATCAGCACCATGGTAGCCTGTTCCTGCATCGATGTTACAGATGACAGGAGGTGGCACAGGATTCATCATATGCACAGGGTGTGTTGTTGGTTTGCCAGAGGCCTACAGTGAGCCATACAATCAACATGTGTGTGTGTGTGTGTGTGTGTGTGTGTGTGTGTGTGTGTGTGTGAGGGCCAAGAGTACTGCTATGGGCCAATGTTGATGTAATGTGTGCATGTATATGGTAGCCCTAGGTGTCTTGTTTATGTGTGTGTGTGTCTGCATGCACACAGTTCCACCATGTGGCTGCTATATACGGGTATTTGTGGGACAGCCACAGACTGTACCTGCCAGGCTTTACAGATCACCGTCTCTGGCCACGGATATGGTACCTGTGCCTGGCAGGGGTGCTACTGACACTATCAGGTACTTAGCCTGACTGGGTACTATCCCCAGAGGTAGATGGATATACACTGGACCCAGGTCCCTGCTGGGACTGTCCAGAGCCACGTGCACGTGGTCTTCTAGGACGGTCTATGGACAACGCACCCCAACATTGCTGGGGCTGGTACTGGCACTATGAGATTGGCTGTGATTTGAGGGATGTCCGCAGCGACTGCCCGCTGCTGATGTTGCTGGCATACATCCACGTCAATGTCTCACCCATCCCGCACTGTCCTGACACATGGACATGACATTGCAGAGGACATCTAATGTCTCACCCCAACGTCTATCCATGACCTCAGTGTAATTACAGATGGCACCTGCTATGTCACGGACGCTGTCATTTAAAGCGATGTTATGTGCCCTCTGTGCCCTTAGTCCCTGTCTGGTGTACCGTTCCATATGTGCCTGTGCCTCCATGACAGCCTGGAACATGCGTGAGGTTGTAAGACCTGTGGCACATCTGACAGTGACATGATGAGCAGCAGTGCTCTGACAAGAACCCCTGGACATCTGCCTATATGGTACCCTTACAGACATCTGGGTATGGCTGCTGTATTGGGATGCATGTGCCATAGATGATACCACACTGTCTTGGCCAATGCCGGCTGTATGCTGTCCCTCAGCTAAGGGCATTGGTGATGGATGTATTGGCAGTATAACTGTGTGCATGGATGGGGTGGACACTTGTGTACTGTCGATTGTTGGCCCAATGACAGACCCTGGCAAACATGCCTGTGCCTCAACACACCTATCATCATTATCACTATCATGCTCAGTGACATCAGTTTCCCTGCTGCAGTGAACCAGCCCATAATCAGCACCTGTGAGTCGGAGACAGGAAGCACACTTTACAACCTGTACATGATGTCTGCACACATGCACAAATGCACACATGCATGCATGAACACATGCACACATGAACACATGCACACATGAACACATGCGCACATGCACACATGCATACATGCACACATGCACACATGCACACATGAACACATGCACACATGCACACATGCACACATGAACACATGAACACATGAACACATGCACACATGCACACAAATACACTCTTCACTACAACAGACACACACACACACACACACACACACACACACACACACACACACACACACACACACACACACACACACACACACACACACACACACCACCAGCAATCCAGAACATACTCAATAGCGTGTGATGGTAAGGTACAGTATCACAAGCCAAACATTTATATCAAACGTGACAGCATGCAGGATGTGTGTTGCTCAACAGCATGCAGTGTGAGTGTAGACAGCCCTTGCTAATAACAGTATGCATGGCTTTGATGCATGTGTGTTTTGTTCAGTGATTGGCCTCACCATGGAATGCAATGTGTACATGGACACAACATTGCTGTGCAAGTATTAAAAGCTCTGCAATGTCCTGTGCACCATCACTCACAGGTATACATACCATGGCTGGATGTGTATCAGTGTGTCACATAGATATCCATTTCTGATTAGAGCATCTGTGTCTTTTGCAGATAATTTTGGACACAGGTTTAGCACATGCATGCTATGTATACACACAGGATGAGTTGTGCATGTATACCAGATGGAATACCATTGCCAACATAGCCATTGTACAGTAGTTATGGTGAGTGTAGAACATATTGTGGACATGCCAGTGCCAGCCATTACATGGCATGCTACAACACAACTGCGACATTATGCATTACAAATACCCAATGTGTGTCATGTGACCTATACACTCAATAGCATTACAAGACATATATGTGTCACGTTGTGCAAATGGTGATTGCTATGCATATTGTGTATAGGTGCATATGTTTGTACACCCACAACATTGAGGTGTATAGCAATGAATGCTATGTGTAGTACTGTGGTTACTGTAACTGGATGGCATGTTGTACCATGAGCCATCATCATGCAGCATCATGTGGTCACTTAAGGGTACTTATGTGTGCCAGACCGGCACCTATCATACTGTACCTGAACCACAGTACCATGGCTACATTCACCATTTCACAGCCAGTTGTTACATGGGTTTGTAAGGTGCCCAATAGGGAGCATTGACTAACATGAATGTGTTGCATGTTGGAGAGTTTTGCACTACCCCATGATAAGCCTCTACCCCTCAGGTATATTATGTGTGCTGTGTGGATGACATTTGGGTTACTGGAGTGTGACCTTACAGCATGTGTCTGAGTACACCACGTGTAGCATATTAACATGTACTGCATATGACGGAGTTGTGTATGTCGTGTGCATGTGTATCAACTGCCTATCCAATGTCCACTATAGTGTAGCCACAATTGTTTGGGATGGTCAGTGTATTGCATGTGTTTGAGGCAGCCACTCACGTTACTGAGATGTGCATAGTCTCACAGCAAACATGCACAGCATGCATTATGCATAGGTGTGTTACATGTGTAATGGCCTACACCTCACCTATGACATGCACATTTTGTTAGCGATATTGAATATAGAACACACTCACCAGCATGGGTCTGCTGCCTTCTATCACACCAGAGGGACCTGCAAGGATATGAAACAGTTTGTCAGTGGCAACAACTGTGGCATTGCTACTGTGGGTTTGCAATCTTACAGTAGCACAATGGTTGACAGTCACAGGCCTACACATCATGTTCCAAATTATCAGTCTTGAGCAACACCAGGCTCCACATCTTCTAACTACACAGTACACATCTCACGTATGCATGATCTAACAATAGAGGTAACAGTAGTCTACAGATATGGCATCTTACCTGCACGCTCCATGTGAACTTCCTGGGGGGCTCCAGCCTCCATGATGATGAATGTGTGCTGTTGTTGTTGTTGGCCGGGAGCCCCAGGCTCAGGAGCAGCTCCTCCACTCTGGTGAGGGGGGGATGGGTGACAACCCCACCACCTGTGGCAAGCTGTTGCCTATGGACATCAGATGCACGCTGCCGGACATGTCTAAGTAAATCACTGCAGTGATGTCGTACCTGCTCATAAGTCTGGTTATGCATGCCTATTTCATTTATCCTATGGACAACATCTTGCCACAGTGCAGTCCACTCATGCTGGTCCTGGCTGGTTCTTGAAAATAGCATGGTGTACTGTTGGATGAGACAGTTGGTTAAAATCTCATCCTCTGCATGGCTATAGGCTGGATTGTGATGGTGGGACATGACCCTGGAAGACAATAAAACAATATATGTGAGCAAGTCATGTGGCACACAACATTCTACAATACTGATATCACTGAACTGCCATCAATAGCAAACTATTGTCTGTCAGAGGATACACGCTTTCAATACCACATATCAGTGCCCAATCCACAACTGCCTGACAGTGCCTGACATTCTCTATATATTAAAACATTTTCTGCACAGCAACTAAGAGAAACCACTATGTAAGACTATGCAACAGTACATGGCACACTGTATGCGACACAATGCACCACCTAGCCACAGGAAGTATATATCAAGCTAATGCATAATGAAATATGTAATCCATTGCAATGATTGTAAAGTCCAGTTACAGCATTGCCAGTATACCACACTAGTTGTTGATGGAAAACCCCTGTCTACAATTTGTGCACATTCGTGACTATAGGTGGCATACTGCTGTACTAGACTATACATGTTGCTAGATACGCACTTATATCCTGTAACACACATATGACCGAGGGCATGTTACAGGCATACCACACACACATCAGACATACATACAGGACACACAGGTATGGTAACCCAGATGAGCTTTACATGTGTACCATACAGTACTGTGTGTCAGTACTTACAAACCCTTATGCCTGAGGTATGTAATCTATGAGGACTACAGGGAACACACAAAACAGTGTTTCCAAGCAATGTGGACATACACCATACTGTGCTGTTTAGGCCTACAGCTTCAAGTAGTACTACAGTTCATACAGGGGTATGATTCACCAGCAGTAACAATCAATGAGCATACATGTACTGCTTTATCCTCCAATGACACACCCCAGTTAACACAAAGGGACTACGTCAGACTGTATGCCATACTGCTTTTTCTGGCTAGCAATAGCATACACATCTTTTGCTGGGATCAGAGCTAGGATGCATAATACCATGACAGAAACAGTTTCCCACTAAGCTATCCCACATATACACAACTGTGACACATTCACCAACACATTCACCATCGCACTAAGCCAACCTCACATAGCAATTATTGTAACAAGTACATGTGGGTGTGTATTGGTTCATAGGTAGGTAAAAGGCTATTGGCCGTACAGCCTATAGAAGCCTAGCCAGACGGTACCCTGGCCTTTGACACCCAAGTAATTTCCTTTCATGTGTCCCTGTCAAGCAGAGCCACAAAGGTGATTCCCGGGGTGTAGTTCCCATCTCCCATCCAATCATCAAGACTATTCATGATGAGTGCTACTGAGGGGCTTTGTTTGCTATTGATAGGTAGTTTGTTCCAGGGTATGGGATGTCTCTGAGATAGGAATCTATCCCTCTGGCATGTTCTGTTTATTGAGGTGACAAGGTTTAGGTCCCTAGAGCGTGTAACTTGTAGGGATTGTGATCTGTTTACGTGGAGCATGTCCAACAGCTCTGGTTTGACATAGCTTTGTATGTTAGGCAGAAGTCACCTCTAGGTTGCCAGTATGTGACACAGTCTAGCTGTGGTTTTGTGAGATGGTCTGCATAGGGCATCTGTTTGAGGACAGTATTACTCTTTGTGAGGTATGTCTGTGGCCTTTCCAGTTGCTGTAGATATCTTGTGAGGTACATACCAGAAGGGCCATTGTACTCTATAATAGGTTTTGTGAGTGATGAGTAGAGGGGAACACTGACCTCTTTTTCCCTAGATGACACAGCTTTTGTGATGAGGTGTGCCATGTAGACAGATTACATGACTAGTGTAATCTTGTGCGAAATGCATTGAAGGTGTTCTCAGCCCATGTGGCTTTAGCAGGCCTCACTGGCTACAACACTGCAAACCTAACAAATCACACCCACAGTGTTTAACCACCACATGTCATATACCAGCAATGTATGCTGGCTTGTTTGCCACACACTACTACCTACATACAAATATGCACATAACAACCTTCACCAACATGTATATGACCTCCCTTCAGAAACAGTTGCAGTATGTCCCTTGCTCTATGCACATGTACAGATGCTAACATATCTGACACTGATATATCTCTTCGTATGTGTGTGCAATACACACACAAGGTCCACACTGTTGTAAGTCCCTGGACCTCACGGCTGACCTGTTGGGCCTTGCTGCAACATGAACAGGTGTCACGTGTGAGCACACAGTAATATTAGAGGATGTATACATAGCTGCAAATGCTAGATTAGCATACTAGCCTAGTACAGCAGTTGCCAATGCTAAGCTACACATTTATATGACTATCATGCATGTGTTACTCTGTTACATCCATGGTTATATAGCTGTATGCGCTACTCCCCCAAACAGCCATTGTCCACACTACTGTACAGAACACAGATAACATGGTTCAGATGTTTGAAATTTAATGCTGAGCTACATATATCACAGTTATGTCCCACTGCACACAGCTACACACTGATTTGTCCATGGCAGTATTTATGCAGGACATCTGTGCATAGATACGTACTGCTGCCACATATTGATGTTTCAATGATCTTCAAATGCATCTACTACATGCCAGTAAATAGATATCTGTTACATACCTTTCCTTTATATGAGTTCCTAGTTTTCAGTTAGCAGTATCTTTGGCTTAATGTAATTATTTTTTTTATGTTTTAATTTTTTTATTGGTTTATTATTGTTATTTTTTCCCACTGCCGTGGGTGGGGGTGTGAGTCTCTCTCACTCTCTCTCTGTCTTTGTCTGTGTGTGTGTCTCTCTCTCTCTCTCTCACCGTCTGCAATGGGATGATTTTATATGTGGCCAGCAGGTACAGCCTGCTTTTATAGGTATCTGCACATGTGCATGTGATGGCCTCTGCACCATTTGGTGGCCACCATTTGGTAATTGCATGCAGCCTGCTGTGTGGTAATTGCAGTACTCACTGTCATAGCAACCCAATGCTACAAATTGCTATGTCAGGTAGATTCATAGATTCATAGATAAGTACTAGGCTAACTGCCCTTGTGAGCCATTTTAAGCCTAGCCAATTATCCCTTGTGAGACTCAAACCTTGTACCTTGTGTTTGCAAGGCAAACACCTTAACCATTAGGCCACCCACCCAACCTGATGTAGCCCTTTCAGCTTTCCAGAGTGGGGCCTATGCTTGTTTGCTGTGGACACTGTTGTGTAAGTCAGAAGGTTGGTATAGTTCTTATATTTGAAGCTAGGGGTGCAGCCACTGATATTATTTTTATACTCAGACCTGAATGTTGCCACGTCCACTACACAGTTGTCAGTGTAGAATTGTACTCACCCTTACATATGCTAACACAAAATACATGTGAGTATGTAGTTTATTTTCTACTTCTTCAATTTCCTGCCATACAAAAGTAGTTATTGAGATGTATTCATTTGGCACATAAACTGTTTGTGAACTGCTATACTGTGAATATTTATTCACTCACTTTTGAACAGTTTGTGCTTCTTTTAGTGTTGACATTAGCACAGGCTGCTCAGGAAAACTGTACAAATTTCTGTACTGAGTATGCCTACCTACATCCTTGGTAGACCCTGAACACACAGGTTTATTGTACATTTGGGTAGGGGTGCAGTAGGACAGAGACCATTATGTATTAATGTGTGAACTTTATCTTGCTGGACTTAAAGGGTTGCTGTGTACCTGTTAGTTTTCCAAGGCAAGTAGTCTGTCTGCGTAGCTCCCAACTGTGGACCTATCCAGATGGTAGCCAGAGGTTAGCCTGTTATTCTTTGTGCACCACACTGGTCTTTTCAGCACTGGAACAATGGCATTGTCACAGTTGGTCGCTACCAGTACATGGCTACATCCCTTGGTATTTCAGTGTTGTACTCCTACATAAGGGTATGCTTCTGGAACTCCTTCCAAAGCTATTTGCACAGTGTGTAACAGCAGAATAGCTGACATGCTTGTGTGTTTTTGCCTCTGCCAGGCCTCTCAAACACTCAGGTACATATTTGAACAGACTCAGGGTAAAGTAGGTCGAAGTGAGGTACACCTTTACTATATTAGAAACATTAGGTTGAGACTTTGAGAGAACCAGAGCATATGGATTAATACACATTTCCTGGAGTACAAGTGGTGTCTAACTCTTACTTTTTGTCATTATTCATTAAGTGTAATTCACCACCTTTCTGCCTAACTTCAGTAGCTTTCAGTGGGATTCAGAGGGACACTGCTAAAACCTGTCTCGGAATCAGGGACATGCCTGAAAACTAGTCACAGTTGGGAAGTATGGCCTCTGCCCTAATCAGATATGTTAGTGTTTGTCCTGCTATAATACTGTGTGGGGGTTGTAAAGTGCTGCTGTAACATTATTTTCTGCTAGCATGGGTGGTTCTCTTTTCACAGTCATATAATGCAATTCCACAAGAACTGTTGATAAAGATTCACAGAACAGGATTTGTGTTATGGCATTCCTATTTGTCCTTTACATTCACTCATTCTGATGCATGATATATTGATTTCTGCACCATTTTTTTTGTATGTTTACCATGGCACAGTGGTACTTCATGCAGTCTTGTGTGTACAAGGTCGGGGGTTTGAGACTGACAGAGGTATTTTATTTTGCTGCTGAGCAAAACAAGGGCCCTGACATACAGAGTGACTAAGGCACTTTTAAGCAGTTGTAAGCGGGTTTGCATGGCTTTGCGCAATGCTCAGCTAAGTGCACACAAGCTTAGCTAAGTGCACACAAGTGCACACTCGTGCACCCTCGCGCAAACCTGCTAACTACTGCTTAAAAGTGCTTACTACCACTAACCCCCGTGCTCATTTCTTTGAATGAAAAGAAAACGGGGAGATAGGAAAGTGGTGAAAAAAGGGGCACAAAGAGGGAAAGACAGTAGGAAAAACAGCTCGAGATGTGCAGGACGGGTGTAGGGAAGGTCCATAGCTGCCCATTTCTTTAACAGCAACAGCTGCGCATATACTAGTAATATGAATGGAATTTTGAAACCTTCCACCCCTGAGAGAGTGGTGAGGACAACAAAGTATTTTGCACTGCCAATTAAATTTCTGTTTGTGTCCAGCGGACATGTATGCGAATTGGGCAGCTACGTATGGAGCGTAATTTTTTTTTGGGTGCAGATTCCCATTTTTTTTCTTTTCTGGAGTGGGTGGAATGTGGGGTAGGGAAGTAGGTATATTTTGGGAGGTAGGTTGGGGAGGTAAACAGACAAGACAAACAAGATGCATACAGGGGTGGAGTATGACACATGGGGTGGGTGAACACCATTGACGGGGATGGGTGTTTGGAAATCGCAAGCCCATGAGTCCACAGATAGCAACAGTGAAACTGAGATCCCCACACATGGGCAGTCACCACTGCACCTTCACAGCCCGGGGTGTGGCTGTACTGGGGCTGCATAGGAGGGGCAGGCTCACCTGTGAGTCACGCCACTCTTGCCTCGAGCTGGCATAGAGGATCAGCGACTGAACGCTGGATCTCCGTAGGCACCACAGCCCGGACCATTCAGAGGGTGATTGGTGGCCCTCCTCCGCCCACACATGCACAGGGGGGATGAGCCCCATCCCCTGCAGCGCTTCCACCCGAAGGTGGCACAGGATCAATGGAGTAGAGGATCCCGAGCTGGGCACAGGAAATGCTTGTGCCAGGTGCCATCGCCAGCTGAGGTGGGACAGGTGGGTCCACTGGGACCGGCCTTCCCATACCTTCTATGTTTAGGAGGATTTAATGACAATATGGGTTAGTAATAGCCAACAGCATTCCAGTTTAGTTGTAACAGCATATAGTAGTATTCCCATTAACCCAACACACCAGAGTTCCAACAGTTGAACAGCAAGCATAACACATGCATATAGAGAACAACAGTGGACATTCCAACAGCATGCAGGAGTGATTGGTGGCAACAGGCCACCGAGACTGTGGTATGTGAACAGGGCACATGCATCAAAGTACATGCAGATATTTATATAAGAATAGGACATGTGTCCCAACAAATGTTATGAGATTAGACATACCCATTGAAGTGTGGAATTGCATTGTTTATGCACATACAGTAGGGTGTAAAAAGATGCTTCCATTAACAACTTATCTATACTTATAGTTTACACTACATTCCTATTGACTGCAGTTAAATATCCCCTACATGTATTATTACACTAGGCAATGTCCGTTAAATTGTGAAATGGGTTTTGCTAGTTCTTGATATACCTGACCTGTTTCTGACATACAAACTGTCCTGGATGCAGATGTTACTGCTACATATTTATATTTTTCATTTATATTTATGTATCCACATATCTGGATGTGTTCAGGTGACATTATCAGGTATATATTAACAGCCCCCTACATTTCTAGCAGCATACTGATATTTCTGGGGAACACATTAACAAGCTACTCATGTGCCAGATTAACCTGTACATGCTGGCCATTAACCGACAGGTGAGGACTGTATATATGCTTAACAGCTACTGGCACTCCCTTCATCCACTTTATATGGGCCTACCCATGTGCGGGTTGACTGCACTTAATACAACAGTACTATTTCTATTATGCAAGGGTACAACAACACATCGCAGAAAGTGCCACGGACACACTCCAGGAATTATACCTTTATTAATTACATTACACACTTTTCTAGTGGTTCTCTCAATTATTTGATATATCAGTGCATGCAGAGGTCTTTTATTCAATACTTTTTATAGTTTTATTAATGGGTTACAACACCTTTTCACACTGTCTCACTTATTTTATATAACAGTACATGCAGAGAAGTTGTTCCACACTTTTTATACCTTTATTAATGGGTTACAACACCTTTTCATGCTGTCTCACTTATTTTATATGACAGTACATGCAGAGAAGTTATTCCACACTTTTTATACCTTTAATAATGGGTTACAACACTCTTTTTCAGGCTCTCTCACTTCTTTTATATGACCATACATGCAGAATATTTACTAACCTGCCTGGTGGCGCGGCCTTAGCAGCCTATCTGCATAGGCTTGCTGATTCGCAGCACGGACACCTGCAGCTGTGAAGTAAATGAAGGGATATTGAGACATACTTATCCATAATATAGACTACAATAGCAATTCTTACATACTTCATTCCATGGCTACATACGCAGTAGTGGGGCATTTGGCATTCCATGGGCCTCCTGTATCCAGTGGTTCAGTTGGTCCTCCTTGCGTCTCTTCAGGTCTGCATGGTGGTGTCTGACCTGCTCACCAGTCCAAGGGATGCTTGTGGCAGTGGTGAGATCATGTGCTAAATGGTTCCAGGCTTCCACTTTGTACTCAGTGCCCTGAAACTGGCCCTGCAGGAGTCTTACATCATGATGATGGACGAGGAGCCAAACCATAAATTTTGACTCCTCAATGCCCCACCGTTGCGCTAGAAAATGAGAGCCCTCTCCAACACTGGCCATACTGTCTGCAGATGGGAGCTACAACCAGTTATGGCAATTATTCCCACCTATGGATCTTAAATATGCCTCATTTCCCACACTTATTTGTGATTGGCCGGTTTTGAAAAATCTCAGCTAAGAGCAAACCTGCTTAGCAATGGGTACACTTCCATTGATATATATGAGTGTGTTAAAAATGCATTCCCATTTAAAGTTGTCATGGCTTAGTGGTTTAGCACTGTGATTATGGTGCACAGTATCCCGGGTTCAAAGCCTGTCATTTCTTTTTATTTTACTA
This sequence comes from Protopterus annectens, assembly GCF_019279795.1. Classification (NCBI taxonomy): domain Eukaryota; kingdom Metazoa; phylum Chordata; order Ceratodontiformes; family Protopteridae; genus Protopterus; species Protopterus annectens. The sequence goes on from NC_056744.1 coordinate 1,201,096,882, forward strand.
CTAGCCTGACCGGCTAGTAGGTGTGGCTATGTTTAGCCGACTTTGCTCTACTTTGCCCAACGTTGCTCTACGTTGCCCGACATTGCCCAACGTTGCGCTAGTTGGCGTGGTGCGCAGCTATGCACAAAGCCATTGCGCTAGTTAAAGCACTGCTTAGCTATGGGCAACTATATTGTGCTAGTTAAAGCAGTGCTTGGCTATGGGCAATTATTCTTAAATGTGCTTAATACTGGTAAATGTTGCTTAGCAGTGCTTCACATTGCCTAACATAGGTTACTTATGCATTCATTAGTATGCATGACCGTTTCACCTTCTTATATATATTTAAAATATCGTTCATTACTACATAGGCCATTTAAATGCATTTTAATAGAATTTAAAAGGTAAATGTCAGGAATTATTTTTATGCACAGATTTCCTAATGAAAATGGAAAGGGGAGTGGTGGATTTCGAACCGGGAATGTCTCCTTTTTCTGCGAAGGCTCTACCACTATGTTATTGCAATTTGGCTTAATTTGCATATTAGTAGTTTATTATCCTCTTCGATGTCTACACTGCTTACTGTAGCTAAGCAATGGGCACACCCGCGCACACACGTGCAAATACGGGCAGCTATTTCGGGAATATAAAAAAAAAATTGTTTTAACTTTTATTTCATTTGTACAGGGGTTTTGAATGTGATGGGGTGTAGTGTTGGGGTTATACACATTTGAGCGGACTCGCTCATATTTGCTGACATTTGCAGATTTAGGCACTTGCAGGGGTGTGGATATTTGGACTGCTCGGCAGTCTGACACGCCCCCTGCACTCCTACATGCTCCGTGTTAGCCTGGAAGTTGAGTCTGCGCACCCTCACGCATATGCATGATGCGCTGACGTCTAACATTTAGATGCCAGTCTCCGAGTAGGACTTCGTTCATCCTACATGGAGGATTACTGAATCCCCCCCAATGTTTATTTATAATCTCATAAATTTAATGTTTTCTAAGTATCTCGACAACCAAGTAGCATAAACAGACCTGTTTAGCCTCATATGAAAGCTTTAAGTTAGATGAATAAAATGCTGCTGACAGTATGGGTGTAACTTAAGTGGTTGCTGAGATATTGTATGCTGTTTACAAAATATTACCAACTTAATAGTTACTGTGTTTCCCGTGAATTATATTTATTTATTTATTGACATTTGATTACCGGGAAAGTCCGACTGGGTATAAGCCCATTTTCAGTAGAGACGGGGGAGAGAAGCTCCAGATTATTACAAAACATTTTAGGAACAATCATTTTACAATCTTCAAAAATAAAAATAAAACATCTGCAGTTTAAATAATTATAACAAATTAGTGATAATATAAAAACATTGGTTAATAATCGATACAAGTTATATGACAATTATTTAATATTTATAGAAATTTTAATTTTAATCAGTTTGTAGAGAAATTAAAGTAGGTTAGTCTAATACAAAGAGGAACTGTAATATGAATTGGGGAAAGACAGACTTAAGGTATATTTACAGAGAAAGTCAGGGGAGAGAAATTGATAGAAGTAAGGAGGTAAGTGAAAAAGGGAGAGTAAGGAGGTATAAGGAATGAAATGGTATTTGTTTACATTTAGGGATATAGTTTATCCTGATTTTAAGCAAGGACAGAGCCAGATTTTAGGTAGGAAGTCTTGGGAGGGAGGGAGGGTATTGACTTGATGGATACAGGTAAGGAGTTCCAAGCCTTAGCAACCTTGTAAGACTGCAGACAATGCCCAGCAGATATTTGTAGACGGACAGGAGTTTTTGGTCACTGGATAGCAATGACCAACTGGGAACATAGTTGTGTAGAATGTTTTTTAGTGCTGGACAGGCATATGGATACTGGATAATTTTGTAGGTGGTAAAAAGCTGTGTATATGTTAGTTGAGGCAGTTCTAACCAATTTAGAGTTTTTGGTGCTATACGTTGGTGACTTCTGAAAGGGCTATTTGCTGCAAATTTAGGAACTTTGTTATAACATTGTTCAAGTTTTAATTTTTGTGAAGCCTGGAGGTTAGTGAGGATGGGAGCACCATAAAGAAGGGTGGGGAGGAGACAAGTAGTGGTAAGTGTAGTTTTTGTTATGTTGATGAGAAAGTTTTTGGCTCTGTAAAGCCTCCCTAGTTTTTGTGAGCTTTTCTTATGCAATCTTTATATGCAGTTCAAATGTAAGCTTATCATCCACTATCACCCCAAATAATTTGCTATGAGAAGAGACTTTAGTGGTTGCACTATCAAGACAGAGGACTTTTGTTTTTTCATGAGAGAGGGATTTGGAGAAAAAAGTAGTAGTTTGGTCTTTTTTGGGTTGAGCATGAGTTGTGAGTTACATAGGCATGTTTCAATAGTTATTATAAAATCCAGTGTAAGACCTAGAACCTAAAGAATACTACCACTATAAAAAATATTTGTGTTAAAAATTCCATTGGTGACATTGCACATTTCCTATTCATTCTCAAAGGGCCAGAGTATTACATATTAATTAGCAATTAGTAAGCTCAATGGATATGTTCTGATAAAAAGAAATATTATATATGAAAAAGTATACTTCCACACGTGTATTAACTAGCTGAAAATTGTAGGTTTAATTAAATGAAAGCTAAACAAATTAAAGACAGCTGTTGTTGGGTAGGTTGATCTTGAAGTGTCTCAAAAAGTACTACTTGAAGTGAACTGAACATTAAAAAAAACAAATCATCAGTGAGCCAGAGTTAGTAAAGAAAGAAAATGCTAGCTTAAATATGACAAATGATGTGTGTGAGGTACAGCACAGAGAGAATTTTAAAAAGAAATATAATAAAAGTGAGCATGTGTTTGAAAAGCATAGTGAGTGTAAGCCTGGCAAATTTAACTGATTTCATGAGTCAGTGTGCAGTATGAGGAAGAACGTGTAAGGGATGTAAAAGGCTGTGACACTTTGCTGTCATTTGGAAGTTAGTGTTAATTAAGGGAGTTGCTTCTGAGAATAAAACTGAAAATAATGTTCACTAAACATTATTTTCCTTAGGCCTAATACTGACTCAGACTGCCAAGTAAAACTCCCTATTCATGGCACTCAAGTAAGTTTCAGGATTGGTATGGGTTAGTGTTGTTGTGATATCACTTGCTATCTGTAGAAACATCTGCACATGCATGAAACATACAGAAATGTATAGCCCTGCAGGCAAACTCAAGGGCATTGCTAGATTTCTAGCATGTTTGAGTGGAGGGGACTGAGTTTATGTGCTGAATGATCTGTACATAAATAATCTGCTCAGTAGACCTGGGGTGTGTAAAATGGGGCAGATTGCTAGGATAATTAAATTCTTACCTCAGGTGTTGCTATTTTGTAAATAAGTATAATATAGTATTTCTGGAACTGTTCAGAATACCACATAGTGAATAGCAGGGAAGGCAGTCTCTACTCTGCAGTCCAAATGTCTTCCTGGACTCTTCCTATTTTGTTAATTTTCTCTGTCTAGTTATTTGCTCCCAGTACCTTGTTTCCTTTTCCAGTTTACTCCAGTGAATTCCAGTACCCTCTTGATATTCTCTGTACCCCTTTTTGCAGTAATTCCTATCGGCAGACTCCTTTTTCCATTGTCATGTTGGCTTAGTTCTTAGAATACTTTCTGCTATTTTATGAATATAATATTTGCTTTTTAATTTCTTCAGATATTTTGGGTTTCTAGTACCATGACTGGAATGGACCCTATTCCTAAGTCAAAGTATAATTAAAGTTCATGAAATTAGTATTATTTCAATCTTTGATGTCAGCCAGATGTGCTCTTCACAGCACCTGCAATGTGCCCAGTAATAACTCCTTCTGCAATTTGTACAGAGTTACATATATTGGTAACATACCTAAATACGATTGTAACTTCTTTTTATAAGACCCATTGCTCATACTACTATTGCAACTCTCTGGGTATCTTTCTTCCACATTGCTCTCATTTCTGCCTGCAAATCCTGAAATTTTGTGACTTTGTGTCTCTCTGTACAGAAAATATTGTAGTCACTGGGTATAGCAATTTCAATGATCAATACTACTGTTGTCTTCTTTTTCATGGACCACTACATCTGGTTTTCTTGCATCTTTCTTATGAACTGTTGGTAATGGGTGATCCCATGTGATGTAGACTTCATGATTTTCTATGATACTTTGTGGCTCATGTTTCTAGTGTTTTTCAGTTGCTTCAACATTATAATGTTTGCACAATCCTCAATGCAACATTCTTGACACATTGTTATGCCTTTCAGTAGTATACAGTCCTTCTGCCATTAGTATATCACAACCAGCAACAAGGTGTGCAACTGTTTCCAATTCTGTTTTACAAAACCTACATTTGTCTGTTTCTCTCACATGTTCAATGAACTTTGTAACCCAGCGATACATAGCACGCTCTCTTAGGTGACCAATATTAACCTTTCATCTTTTTGTTTGAATTCACCTCTCCTTAACCATTCCTGCATTCAGTCCTGATCAACATGAGGCTCTTCCAGAAGTTTTCTATACTTATGCATTTTCCACATTTTTTGTCTTCTCATCTGCTGCTTCACCTTATATTTTTTTCTTTTGTTTTTGGCACATACAGGTGCTACCTGATTTTTATCTACTTCTGGTTTGATTTCCATTCCCGTTTGATGCCGATATACTTCTGCTAGACTAAGAAGGGAAGTCATGTTTCAAAACTTTTAATATGTTTGGATCTGGTGAGGTCAGCAGATATGTATGCAGTCCCATAACTGCAGATCTATACATGTAATCAATTTCAAGGAGGCCCATACCACCTTCGGAATGGGGAATATATAATATTGGTATGCACTGATTTTTATAAATCATTTGGTGAGCATGAAGCATCCTTCTTGTTTTCCTGTTTAATCTATCCAACACCTTTTGGGACCAGTCAATCATTCCAAAACTGTAAAATAGGACAGGAAAAGCAAATTGGTTTATAGCTTGAATTTTGTTCCTAGATCTCAGCTCTGTTATCAGGATTAATTTAAGTCTACTAAAATATTCCTTAATAAGTTTTATTCACATTTGTTCATGTTTTATTGTTGACCCTTCATCATTTCCCAAATATATATACACTGCCTCTTGCTCAAGTTCTTTTATATCACATTCTTGTCCCAAATTGATGTTTTCTTGGTGCTGCAGCTTTCCTGCTTTAAAGGTTGCTTTTGCACATTTATCAAGAAGAAATTACATTTTTGTATCATCTGAAAAACGTTTCGACTACTTGCAGTTGTGCTTTCATTTCCTTGTCTGATGAGCTATACAGTTTTAAATCATCAAGAAAGAGACGATAAGATGTCTGTACACTTTGTTTCTTTCTGGGAGCCAAATTGTAGCCATGACCTAATCTGCTAAGGAGACAGCTTAATGGGTTAAGGGAAGACAAAAGGGCAATGGTGACAGGCAATTACCCCGTAATATCCCCCTTTGGATTTTTATCTCTGGAATAATAATTTGTCCTTTATCATGGCTTAACTGCAAAGTGGTTTGCCACATTTTCATGGTCACTGTGATGTAATTTATCAATGTAGGGTGTATCTTATACATTGTAAGCACTCTTTTATCCATGAATGTGGGATACTGTCAAATGCTTTTTTGTAGTCAATCCATGCTATACTTAGATTCTTCCCCTTTATGCAGTTCTCCAGTATGACTTTATCTGACAACAAATGATCCTTTCTTCCATATGACTTTCTTTTATTGCCCTTTAGTTCTATTGCCATAATTGAGTTTTCTTCTAAATGACTATAAACTGTCAGTTTATACGTTGTCAGAAGGCAAGTTTTTGGTCTATAATTTTAGGGTAGCTTGCAGGTTCACTCTTAAGAAGAAGCATTGTTTTTCCTGTTGTTAGCCAGGTTAGTGTCTGTTCAGGGTGCACATATAAATAGTTCTTACTCATGGCTAAATCTTCTTGCAAAGATGTTAATACTTTTAACAAGAAGCTAGGTACTGCATCTGGGCATGGGTTTTTTTAGTTAAAGGCTTTTCTTAATTTTGTTTCAATCTCTCTAGCTGCTTCTTCATCCCATTTCATGTCCTGTACCTTTGAACTTATTATTCTTTCTTTTACTTCTTCTGCCCAGTTTACATCTTTGCTATGTTCCACAGGATCTTCATAAATACTTCTCCAAAATGTTTCTATTTCTTCTTTTTTTGGTGGCCTTTCAATTCCTTTCACCTTGTTTCCCAATTCTCTATAAAACTTTTTGGGTAATCAGAAATTGCTTATTTTGTACTTTTTCTTTATATTTATTTATTTATCTTCTAAGTTTTTCTGCCTGTGCTGATATTTTTAGTTTATTTGTGATACTGCATGATAAAATCCCGATCTGTTATAATACTGTGCATTACTTTTATCACATCTATCTTTCTAAGTATTTTTGTTGATCTGTTCCCTCTTCTATACTTTTCTAATAGTGACACTTCTTGTCTTAATTGCTTTACAGTTTTCTCTGTTCGATACTTCCACAATGATATACGATTTCTCCCTTCCTTTCCCTTACTACCTGTGTTCTTGTGGTAGAATTTTATCTCTTATTAATTTAGATGCACAGTAATATATCCTGTTTATTTCTGTTATATTGCATGCATCTCTATGGACAGTCCTAATTAATGTGTTCATTTGTTTTATCGGACTTCTAACTTTTTGGATTTTATTGACCTTCTGCAGTCTATTTCTTTCATTGATCTTAATATGTCTATCTCTATTAAATCAAGCAATTCTTCTTTTAGCATGTTCTTCTAAACTGAGGGCACATTTTTGTTCTCCATTTTTTGTGGGCATTCTATAGAAAGTTCGATAGCATCTTCCTGTGGCACATTCTCTTCAATTTCATCCTATGTCATTTGTTGTTCTATCATATGGGAACTCACTAGGCTATCACTCCTCATCACTGACTGCATCAGAGTTGCTATGGTTTCCTGTTCCTTCCCTAGCTGTCCAGCTTCAAGTGAACATTTCATAGGTTCATAGGTTCATAGGTTTATACTAGGCTATCTGCCCCAAGGCATTTATAAGCCTAGCCCGAATTTTTGTGGCTTACACCACCCCTTATATGAAAAAATACTGTACCCATTAGTTTGTTGTGCCTCTGTCCAGCAGTGACACAGAGATGATTCCCGGGGTAAACCTACGATCTCCCATCCACAGGTCAAGATTTCTCTTGAACAGAGCCAGCGAGGTGCTCTGCCTCACATGGACCGGTACTCTATTCCACAGCATAGGGAGTCTCTGAGTGATAAATCTATCCCTCCAGCACATCCTATTTATATCCGTGCTAAGGTTTAAGTCACTTGCTCTAGTGGTTTTGGTGGATTTGGATTTTTTGAGGTGGAGCATGTCCATTAATTCTGGGTTGGACATGGCCTTGTATGTCAGGCACATGTCACTTCTGAGCAGACGGTATGCGACTGAATAGAGCTGGAGTTTCTTCAATCTGGCAGCATATGACAGATTTTGGAGTCCCTTTATCCTTTTGGTGAGAAACTTTTGGGGTCTCTCCAATTGTTGCAGATGTCGGGCGAGATACATCCCGAATGGGGCATTGTACTCTATCATTGGTCTGATAAGTGAAGAGTACAGGGGAACAATGACCTCACTAGATCTGGATGTGAGTCCCTTCATGATCAGGTGGGCAATGTAGAAGGTCTTTCTAACCACTTTAGCAATGTGAGTGTCAAAAGAAAGGCCACTGTCAACCTGGGTCCCCAGGTCCCTGATAACCTCTTCTGTGCTTAGTGGATTGCCACCTATATGGTAGCTTGGGGTTACCTTGTTTTTCCCAAAGGGTATGACTATACATTTTTTGGCGTTTAACTTCAGGCCATGGCTCTGGCACCAGCTATCTGTTTCCGTGAGTCCCTTCTGAAGGATATCCATGTCCGATGCACTTTCCACTATGGCGCCCAGTTTGCAGTCATCTGCAAACTTTGTCAGCCAAAGTCCTCCCATGTTGGCCTGTACTTCTGAGAAGTAGATGCCGAACAATAGGGGCCAAGGACCGAGCCCTGTGGGACACCACTTGTGACCGGCTTGGAGTCTGACATAGCGCCAGCAACTCTAACCCTGTGGGTTCTGTCCTTAAGCCAGTTTGCAACCCATCTTGTGACATATGGGTTTACATTTAAGCTGGTAAGTTTTTCTACAATACCTGAGTGGGGTATTGTGTCGAAAGCCTTTGCAAGGTCAAGGTAGGCTGTATGGACTGCCTTTCCCTCATCAATGGCCTTGGTGACTGTTTCGAAGTCGACCAAGTTCAAAAGGCATGATCTTCCCTTGACGAAGCCAAACTGGGTCGGGTCCAATGTCTGCAAGTCCCTATATCTTTGTTTATGAGCTCCATTATGATCCTCTCCATAGCTTTGCAGACTAGACTTGTTAAGCTTATGGGGCTGTAATTACCAGGGTCCGTAGAGGCACCGCCTTTGTGGAGTGGGACCACAGTTGCCGTACGCCACTCCTTGGGCATGTATCCTGTGGTAAGGCTGAGATTAAACAGCTGCCTTATGTGCGGGTTTAATTCCTCATTTAGCTCGTGTAGCACACAGCCGGGGACACCATCCGGTCCCATTGATGCTGTGTTTTTAGCTTTAGAGAGAGCAGCTTTCACCTGCGCATTTGATATGTCTGGGAGGTACACTCCACTGGGATAGTTATCTCTCCTTTAGGGGGGGAGAGGGGGGTGAAGTTTGCACTGAGCCTGTCTGCCAGTATGTTGGCAATGTCTGTGGGTTCAGTGATTTTTGTATCATTTTGGACTAATTCTGAGCATATCTGGGAGTTTCCACCCAGGTTCCTAACATAGCTGAAAAAGGCCTTATGATTGTCCTTTGAATCCATGGCAATTTTTCTCTCAAAATTGGCCTTAGTTGATTTTATGAGTGCTCGTATTTTTTTACTAATAATGATCAGGGGTGACTTCCCTTTTATGGATTTTGTTCTATCATGTAATAGTTTTCTCCTCTTATTGTAAAGTTTGTTAATGGCTAGGGTCCACCAGACTGGATGTTTGCCCTTTGTGGAAAGAGTCTTGGTTTTATTTGGGATTGCCTGATCCATGCAGTCCTGGAGGTGTTCATAGAAGGCATTTGTAAGGGCTTCCGCAGCTTGGGTTGTGGTTTCCATTGTCTCAGGGACCTTGAAGGATACCACACCAGTCTTGAGTAGTGTGAAGTTTGCTTTAGAGAAGTTCTTCACTGTGGTCTTTTTTGTTTGGGGTGGGGGCGGGATGTGGATTTCCACTGAGATTAGTTTATGATCAGATCTCACCAATGAGGGATATACTTCCGGTGTGGAGCATTTTGTCCCCATGTTTGTGATAATGAGATCTAGTATATTTTCTCCTCTCGTGGGAACAGTGACTAGCTGTTCCATGGCATTTGAATTTATGAACTCCAGGAACCGTTGGGCTAGAAAGTTAGGGCTTGAGTAATGTTCCCAGTCTATATTCGGGTAGTTGAAGTCACCCAATATGATGGTGTTTGGAGATACATTTATACCCTCCAGTGTCTCCAGGAAGGCTGTGTGGGGTTCCTGAGTTTGAGAGGGTGGCCTGTAGCATGCTACAATTTGTAGAGCAGTTTTGCCTATGGTTAGTTGCACCTGGATGGTTTCCGAAGCTTCGTGCATTGCCACCAACCTGTAGGTGTGGGTATCCTTTATGAATATGGATACACCCCCTCCTTTTGTGGTGTGGTCCAGGTTTTGGGGCCGGAACGCATGATATGAGGTAAAACCTAATAGTGCCGGGGTGCTCTCAGGAGCCTTGAACCAGGTTTCAGTTACAGCACAGACATCGATGTTCTCCATACTGAGAAGGGCCTCGAGTGCGTGCATTTTGAGATTTAGACTTCTGGCATTGAGCAGCATTACCATCAGTTTCTTTCCATTTTTGTTTTCTAGGGTGGTAGGTTTAGAATTTGAGCCTTGCCTAAAAAAGGCACTATAGGGGTGGCAAGAGCCTTAGCCAATATCCGGAATCCCAGGGGTGACAGGTGCAAGCCGTCCCTTGCGAAGCAGCGTGGCTTGTCAAGCATGTCATCCCAGGCAGACAGACACTGGATCCCCTTTGAATGACACCAGACATTAAGCCAATTGTTAAAGCTGATCATCTTGTCTCTATATTGTGGCATCATTCTTGGTGAAGGAAGGATACTGCTCAGGGTTAGGGTCATACCTGCCTGGGCTACATAATCAGAGAGCTCCTCTATGTCTCTTTTCATGTAGTCCAGGGAGGTACATCTCAGGTCGTTCACACCAGCATGGACAATGACTGTGTCATATTTGTACTTGCCGTGGAGTGACCTGAGTGCTTGTGTTATGTGGCAGATTCTAGCCCGATAGGCAGCTTACTGTGACCCTCTCCTTGTTCAGCCTGGTGAGTGGGATGTCAGTGTGTCTGACTATGGAGTCACCTATGACAAGTATGTTTGGTGTTGTATTTGGCCTTAAGGGCTGTGACTGCTTTGCACACTGCTTTTGTGGTTTATGTGTTGCTTGTGGGGTGTCTTGAGGTAGCAGTTGTTTGGGTGTCTGCTTTGGAGGCCTCTGCTGTTTAGATAAATTTTTACTCAGAGCCTCCGAGTATGTCTTTGTGTGTTTATGTGTTTGATTCAGTGGTGTGGTAGCATTATGTGAGGCTGGTTTTGTGGTGTGTGTAGTTGCCTTCTCCTCCTGTCTGGTCTTGCCAGTCCTGAGTTGAGAGAGCTCAGCCTCCAGTTTGGCTAAATAGCTGCATCTCTCGCAAGTATTTGTGTTATGTGGGAGGAGGAGAGGGTTGTCTGTGTACATGAGGCAGTTATAACATTGCCTCAAGATTCCCAGATTCACCAGCTGGACCGGAGAGGATATTGACAACTGACCTTTGGACATGCTAGAATAATATTGGGAATTCCTTAATAATTGAAAACAAGGGCCAGTGGGGAGTGAGGGTGTAGTGCTTTTAATTTTTAGTGCTGACTTATATAATTGCTTTAGTGAGCAAGTGCCAGGTAACTTGAGTGCAATGTGTTACAAGTAACTAAATGCAAAAACGACAAACAGTAACTTTCTTTCAAGTGAAACAAGGAAATAAGTACAGTAAGCAATGCAGATATCACTAGTGATCCACAGAAGCACTGAGAAGCCGCGTATTAGGTGGAATTAGCTTCCAGGGAAATAACAAGCAAACAAACAACAAGCATATAAACAAAACTAGATTCAGCAGGCCTGGATCTAGTCTATGCTAGAGCAAACAAGGTGTACCAATTTCAGTAAGATACAGTTCAAATATTCAGGCACTATAACCCTTTAACCAGAAATTCCCAGCTCAGAAGGGCAGAGTCCAGCCTCTTCTCCCACAAGAGTGCAGACCACGAACCTTCTTAATGTAAAATAACTGGCCTGAAGCCCAAGCGCCTAAACCAGAACTAATACACTTGGACACTGGGCTCTCAATCAGCAGTTCCCAACTTAGAAGGATGAAAGCTACCTGTCCTGCTGCCACAGTGCTTGCCACAAACCTTCCTAATGTAAAACAACTGGTCTGAAGCCCAAGTGCTTAATCCAAAAGACTTAGAATGATAGCTACACTTTAATCAAGTTACAACCAAGCAGTAATAAATACAATTGAATACTTTAGAGAATGTCTGGATTAGTGCTCAAGTTACACAAACAACGCTAGATCCAGCAGGCCCGAATCCAGTCTATGCCACAGCAAACAAGGCGCACCAACTTCAGTAAGAAGCAGTTCAGATATGCATGCACTATAAGCCTTTAACCAGAAATTCCCAGCTCAGAAGGGCAGAGTCCAGCCTCTCCTCCCACAAGAGTGCAGACCACGAACCCTCTTAATGTAAAATAACTGGCCTGAAAGCCCAAGTGCTTAAACCAGAATTAATACACTTTTAGAATAACAGACACTGAGCCCTCAATCAGCAGTTCCCAACCTAGAAGGATGTAAGCTACCTGTTCTGCCACAACAGTGCAGACCACAAACCCTCTCAGTGCAAAACAACTGGTCCGAAGCCCAAGTGTTTAAACCAAAAGGCTTAGAATGAGTTACACCAAGCAGTAATAAATAAAATTGAGTATTTTTAAGATGATGCAAAAGTAAAATGAAGTAGGTAGAAACACAAGTACAGTAAAAGCAGATGAAAATTCTTTTTTTTTTTTTTTTTTTTTTTATCTGAACAAGTGCTGAGATCAAAGAAACAGATTTGAGAGCTGGTTATCTGTGAAAGGCTCGAAAATATCTTTATATGGCAACTGACCAGGTGCTTTCCTTTCCACTGGTTTCTCCTTAATTTGGATGTCTATTGCTCTATCCTGCTGTGGTGCATTCTGAGTTAGATTTTTTACACTGAATCCTCCACTTTGCTGGTACTCCATACCCTTAGTTTCTATTTCTTTAACTTCTCCATTACTAATCATCTTTTCTACTTTTCCTATTTGTCTTCTTATTTTTTGTATTGTACGTTTTCCATGTCTGGATTCCTTTGCCTGTATTTCTCTTCAAATATCTTTGGTGCTGCTCTTTTTGTGTTGATTAGTTTTGCATTTTCCTTTGCATAAATATTACACCATATTAAATCTTTTTTTTATTTCCCATGTCCATATTTCTTCTTCAGATGTCGCCTGATCTTCCTGTTTCTCCTTACATTGGGGACTCATTCCATCATGGTGTGATGTAACCCGTATTAAACCTTCTACATCAAATCCTTCACTTTGCAGGCATTCTATAACATTAACTTTTTTTTTTTAATTTCTACTTTACTAATCTGTTTTTCTACATTCCGTCTTTGTGATATTATTTTTCATTGTGAAATTTTCCATATCTGGATGCCTTTGTCTGTATTTCTCTTTGAATATCTTTGGAGCTGCCTTTTTTGTATTGATTAATTTGGCCTTCGACTTTGCTTAAATATTGCACCATATCAAATCTCGCTTTCTTTCCCATGTCCATCTTTTTTTTTATATTTATCAAAAATCTCTAGATTTAGTTTTTTTATGTTTTTACACTTCCTCAGGTGCTTCTTTTTCCAAGCAGATCAAAGTGTCTTGATCTGTATAGTAATTTTAACAAATCTGTTGTATTAATAGATTTTTATTTGAAGCTTCTGACAGTTTTTTCCTGTGGATGTACTTTTCTTTTCTCTAATTTCTCTCCTAATCTTTTTGTATATCTTGTGTGTAGAAATTCTGGGCTTTTCGCATAATAGTAACAATACATAAATTATTTCTTATCCTCAATAGTCCACACTATCGTCTTTAGGGCTCTTGTTTAGCCTATAAGTTTTTGTGATTTTTATGGACTGCTATTTCCTTCTGCAATGGGGAGGGGGGGCTTGTTGTTCTGTATGGCTGTTGTTATTCTCCTTAAGGAACTACATCCAAAATCTCACTCTCTCCTTATTTCTTGAGTTTCCCCCAGCTTCATCATCATCATTTTCCACTTTGAATTATAGCTTTCTACTTGTGTTTTGCATATAAGACTTAACTGTGTAGCTCTAAAATGTCCCTTTAAATCAGGCAATCCTAAACCACCTTGTTATATTGGAAGGATCATCTTATTCCAATTGATCTTTGTCCTCTTCCCCTCCCAGATAAAATCTTTCAAATACTTATTAATTACTTTTCACTACTTCTCCTCTGATTGATAAAAATATGCCTAATCTGTACATAAAACTAAAGGGATTAAAAACATTATCACTGCTTGTATCCTGCTCTCCATATCCATAAACAAGGGATTCCAGTTTCTCAATTTTTGTATTATCTTTTGTTTACTCACTTCCCACATATCCTTAGCTGCCATAACAGAATCCTTTTCAACTCATACTCCTAAATACTTCATTTTATTCTGTCCCTATGGGTATTGCTCTGATTCCTGTATCAGTACATAGCTTACACCTATTGCCTTTGTTTTGTCTTCATTCATTTTAGATTCTGAAAAACTTGAAAGCGTCTCAGAATATTCCACAACACTAAGTTGCCCTTTCCTGGTTTTATCAGGTACAAATAATATTGTCTACAAATAAAGACAACTTTTCATGATTACCATACCAATTATATACTTGAATGTATGAGCCCCTTATTTTATTTGCTAATGGCTCTAAATATAACACAAATAACAAAGGGGAAAGAGGACAGGGTATCCTGGTTCCACTAATCAGGCACAAGTTATCAGAGAGGAACCATCCCAGTTTAATTTTGCCTATGAACTCTCATATATCCTCCTAAATAACCTTGTTATTGTATCAGGGAATGCAGATGTTTGCATTGCCCTACCCATGAAATCTCAGCATAATCTGTTGAATGATTTCTCTACATCAAGACTCACCAAAAACTGCAGTATTTTATTTTTTTGAATTTTGCTTCCATCTGGATCAAAATTGGTCTATTAATGTCACCAAATGCTTGTCTCCCTTCCATAAAAATGCACTAATCCATATCTTTCAGTTTTGGCAACACATTTGCCATTCTTTTAGCTATTATAGATATAAGCATTTTATAATCACGGTTTAAAACTGAAATGGGCCCTGACAGGTCTTTACTTTTTTTAAGTATTATAGCCACCGCAGTTTTTTTCCCATCGGATTTTGTTGCTTCCCCTCCTTTTAAAATACTGTTAAACAAAACCTTCCAGATCTTTAGCACTTTCTTCCCTCCTAGCTTCCAAAGTTCCACAGAATATAATTTATTTCTGGAAACTTTCCTGCAAATTGATTATACATCAGAGTTTTTATTTCATCTTCACTTATACATCCATCCACAATCCTTTTTCCTGTTTTTTGCACATGGGGTTGGTAACAGTGACAATCATTTAGAGCCAAGGTTTATATCACTGAGAAGCTAGCCCTGCCATGGATTTCATCTCCATCTATCTTAAGTGTTAATTGGTGAGCTTCATCTACCTCTAACCTTGACATACTTAAGTCTTCCATAAATATTTCCATTTGTGCTTTTTCATGATTTCTGCATTTCTCTGCTTCAAGGAAATTTTCATAAAATTTCTGAAATATCTCTAGCACCTCTATATGCTAAGAGTTTTTGTGCTCTGGAGTTATTGTAAAAAATGGTTGTTTAACAGCAGTCTTTCTAAACTAATACATATAATCCAGATACTGTACTTCCTTATTTCCTCTTTAAAACTCTTTAGTTGCACCTCTTGTTCTGTGAGATTCCCCTTATTCTTCAATACTTTGTTTGTCAAACACTTTAAATAATTATTGTTACTTCTTAACTACATCTCCTTTTTCTTGTATTTCTCCCGTGTTAAATTCTACTTTCATTTTATTCCACTCACAAGCTATAATTTCTGAAGAAAATTCTATCTTCTTAAATTCCTATCTTTTCAACAGGTAGGTGGGGAATTCCACGTACTTTATCTTACTTCTCTATTCTGCATTTTATCTTAGTTCTTGTTGGCACATAATCTGAACTAGCTATTGGATGTGTGTCAAAACTTTCAATTAAATGCACATGTTACTGAGAAATATAATTTCTGTCTAGTCTAACTCAGTTATTATACCTTGGGGAATATTATGTAAATTCTCTCGGAGTTCCTACTACTGAATTCATGTCTTCTATATCAAATATCTTCATACATTTCTTCAGAAATCTACCCTCTTTTGTTATATTTTCCCTTATAGGTCTTCAAGATGCATCCTTACTGCTGCAAATCATGTTACAGTCCACACCTAGAAGTAATAGTCCCTGCTGAAATTATTTTAGGCTATAATAGAAGTGTTAGGTAGAATTCTCATCACTTGCCAGTAGCTCCTTACTACCACAAATATACCATCATTATCTTTTTTCCTTCTTCTATTACTACTGGGGCTCCTCTAACAATTAGTATAAATGCTCCCCTTATCCTATGTCCCTGACATCCTGCTGAATTTTCATCCTGAAATAATTTCTTTATCAAAGTCACATGCTCACTTCTTTCCAAATGTGTTTCCTGTAGCATTTCCATTCGCACTCTGCATTTCTTAATATAATTCAGTACTCTTACCTTTTTGTTTATACCTGTGAGGCCATTCACTTTCCAAAATAATATGTTTAGTACAGCCATTATGATAAAAAGTTATTATCCCACCTATATATATATATATATATATATATATATATATATATATATATATATATGACATTTTTTCAATGTCTATTTCCAGCTTTAATTTTACATGCACCCACTAATGTTTGGCAGGTTGATCTTTTATACATTTGTTTCTTGTCATCTCCATTTGAATCAATGCCACATTTTACAAGATTTTTTGTTTTAATGAAAACCCTCAGACAAAAGAAACACACCCACAGAACACCTTTGGTACCTATTAACCAAACACAAACACACAAAACTATGTACATCTTCAAATAATGAAGTTTAACCCTCTTGATAGAAACAGTTGTCACAAATCAACAGATGCACACACAGGCATTACTTAACCTAATCTGAAGGTTATCCATGCTAAGATGCATACTACAGCCTGTGTTCCTAATTGCATTAATTGCAATCTGTCCTTGTCTTATCTTCATTCCCATCCAGATGTGAAAACAGTTTATATGCTTTCAGACAACATTAACCTTCAACTTTACAACAAGAGCTGTGGCTTTTATTGCTTGTTCTACAGTCAGTACAAAATGTACAGCTGCCTTTGTCTGCAAGGCTCTCAACTTACACTAAACATGTATTTGTCAAAGGAAAACTTTTCCTTATACTCCATGTCTTCCTATTTACTTACTTACACAAAAAAAGTCATTAGATTAAGCCAGGGGCTTTAATTCAGGCATTCACCTTTTCAAAAGTGAGAGAGAACATACCAGCTCTACATATTTTTATAATCTGTGCCCTTTTACACTTCATTCCCTACTTTTAACAACTCAAGATTACAGCATATTAACTTAAACATGCCTTTTTCCAGCTTTTCTTCTCATTTTGCATTGTAATGCCTGCATTTCTTAAAACCAAAAATGAAAACAAAGAGTAAAAAGGTTACACAGATAACCAACTGGTTAAAAAACACAAAAAGAAAAATCTAGCAAAGCTAGACTTCTAACTGTGTGATACCTTAAACCTCTTGAATCAGAGGCCTCATGGGATATATGCAAATCACCCTTTAAGGATATCAGATGTTTCGGCTAAATGGCAATTCTGAACGTCAATGACTTTATCTTTGACTTTCATTTTTAAGTCTTTCTGGACAGTTTCAGGCCATTAAAGCCAAACCTCTCTAGCTGTGGACATGCATGTTTCTGCCTTCTTATGACATCATCAGCACAGCATAAGAGGTATGTTTGACCTTTGGAAACACAGAGTTGTCATACCCAGCTGATATCCATAAACATTAGGGTGCCTACAAAATATTTAGCATGCAATGTAAATCATGAAATGTTGTTGTTGTATCTTTTGGCTTTTAGGGGTCACCACAGCGGAACTCTGGTCTGCTAATGGTTGGCAGTAGATTTTTACGTACCGAGTTGCCAGCTCTGATGCACAACCTTCAATGAAGGTACGCCCATTCATGCATGTCTCCACACAGAAGATGCTTTAGCTGAGAATCAAACAGGACAACATCTTTCTGTGAGGCGACAACGCTACCGCAGCACCACCACCGCAATATGTTTTCTAAAAACACTATTGAAAACAAAAAATTGTTTTACTTTCAGTTAGTTTTCTTTTTCCCCCTTTCCTTTCAGTTTTCTTCCAAACATTAATGACATGAAGTGGGATATATGAGTTTCAGTCCCCCACAAGTTTATCAAAGCCATATTTCACACATATAATTGATGCTTTATAGTTTCACATTTAGTCACTAATTTCAAATTTGCTGCTCTTCCTCCTGTTTGTCTCCATTGTAGTTTCACATTTAGTCACTAATTTCAATGTTGCTGCTCTTCCTCCTGTTCGACTCCATCTCCTAACCCCAGACTCTGGCTCAAGTACAAGGTACTCCAGATTCTTCTTGTCAGCTGCTGTGCTTTTTTCTGTCTCTCAAGCATTTTTTGAAACATTGAAAAAGGTTTCACTGGCAAAGTCTGTCTATGAACATTATTATTACTAGAATAATGAGAAGCAGAATCCCATTCTGTTTGATGGCTCACTTTCTATTGGACAAGCTTTTTTATCTCCTTCTTAGCCTGTTCTACATCAAAAAATGACCTTGGTATACTAAAAATATATTCTGAAGACAGTTGGGTACACTTACACCTGGCTTTCATCATTCCCTGATTGGTAGGATACATTTGCTTTTCTTCTGCCTGGTGTACAGTGAATAATCATTTTCCACAAACACTCTACTGTCTCCAATTTTTAAACATTGCCCTTCTGCCACAGTTTTATTAGGATCCACTCTTTCAGCTGGCATGTTTGCATTTTTATTAATTCATGTCTTAGCAAATTTCGCATGGCCAGGTTTGGAGCATACACGCAATATGTCCTTTCAATTAACAAACTCTGCTGTGGAATACCAGTCCAGCTACTTATTTGTGCTTTTCATAAAATTAATCCAGGCTGTTCCTTCCAGTTTTTCTGGTACAGCAGAAATTCTCACATTTTCCCTGAGTGCTCTGTCCTCTAACTCTAACATTTTTTTTTGAAATGTCTTTTTTTGAGCAGTCTCATACTCAGCCAGCCTTTTCTTCATTTTGACCTGTAATTTTTACAGTTTTATCAGTTCATTTGAATAGCTGCTTAAAGCTTCTTCCATTTTTTTCCAGGCTTTTGTAACCTGAGTTGATATACTCCTTTGCCGTTTTGTTTGTATTAATCAGCACTGAGTACATATGATTTATTTTTTCATTGAGATTATTGGAAGTCATGTCTTGTACCAAAACTGGAGCATGAACTAGTTTTTGCTGAACGGCTGTAGGATTCTTCCCAGTCAGTGTTTTTTCTTCACCTTTTCTGGTTGATTTTTTTTCAGGGTTTCTACATTTCTTCTTTGCTGGCATTCAGGCAGTATATGTACTAGCCAGTAACTGAATTTATTAAAACATGCAGAGTTACTGGCTTTTATCTTTCACAGTGGTAAATCTGAAATCAAGCTGTTGATCACTGTGCAACTATTGAAGTCCTCTACTGCACATAACCTTAATCATAAACCTTATAAATGCCCTAGCTTCATTCACATCCTTCAGCACTAGTCACCAAACATACTTGTTCACTCAGTAATAAAAAAAACACTTCTAATAATAAAAATCAACTCTGTAGGTGACTCATTCTCAGTCTATTCCTCCTACATCTCTAAAATCTGGAACTCTATCTCCCTTGCCCTTAAACACATACCTCAGGTGAAATTGTTCCAGTCTCAATTAAAACAACAACTAATGAACCCATGGCCATATTCCTTCTCAACTCCTGGTTAGATAACATTCTTATCCTTCCATGCAGTATGTTGTTGTTGTCTTTCAGCTTTTCACGGTTAGGGGTCACCACAGCGGAACTCTGGTCTGCTAATGATTGGCAGTAGATTTTGACAAATGCTGAGGTGCCAGCTCGACTTTCAACTTTCAATGAAGGCACGCCCATTTAGGCATGTCTTTTGAATGCCCACCCAACTGTGGGGAGGACCTGCAGACTCCACACAGAAGGCACTCCGTGCACTCCAGCCGAGAATCAAATGGGAGAACCTTTTGCTGTGAGGCAACAACGCTACCGCTGCACCACTGCGGAATATCCTTCCATGCAGTATAATCTAAACTAATGCTATTCCTCACCCTAACTAAGGAAACTGTACTGATGTATTATATGTACAGCCTGTGTTGCTATCATCCTTTCTCCCTAAAACACTTAATTTACTTCCCCTTTCCTTAAACATCCTACTCTTTCTCTCATATATCCCACTTATTTTTATTAAATCCTGCAATTCTCCTTCAACATCTGGCTTACTAACTTGATTTTTCTCTCCCTCTTCTTTCATCACCTTTCATGTCAAATACCTTTTGTATCTCCTTCTACACAGTTACAAAATGTTCACTGGGACCTTACAGACTCTTCTCATGACAATAATACTACATCCTCTGACTCAACCTTCTCCAACCTTCCTTTCACTCAGCTTATCTACAAATCATCTATTTCATCATCTGACACATCCATTACATGAACCAACCATGTTCTATGTTAGAACCTCTATCTATTGTCTAGTGGTTGCCACTCAAAATTGTCTTCTTTCCTTGCTCCTTCGCAAGCATTTGTGTGACGTAAAATGGAATATTTAACTAGATATCTGTGATATGTACAGAAAAGATAGATATAATTGCTGGATACTGACTGTAGAGGCAAATGACTAGCTGTCTCCTGTTGCTTGCTCTTAATTCTGGCTTTGAAGGTCTAACATGAAATGTGTGAAGTAGCTCAGAATACTTTAATGTGTGTCTGCTGTTTGTATGGGGTAAAGGAGAGCTGCATTAAATGGCCATCCTCTTCTATCACAACCAGATGTCTACTTTGTATACAGAATTGGCTCTAACTGCATGGCAGGGTTGGGGCTGCCTAGATGCAAATAACCAATCCTCTTATGATTTTCTCAATTTAAATCATCTTCCAGTGCAGTAATGCAAAAAATGCATTGCAGCATATCCAGATCTTCAGAGTGTTTGGGTAGTGGTGACCCCCAAATTCCATGGCAGTATAAGTGGATTTTTACAAAGGCTTAGTAGTGTCTTCTGTTCTGAACCCTACCTAGTCTAAAACTGTGCAAAGGAAGTCATTGCAGTTTGTGTGTGTGTGGGGGGGCTAAGGATGATAAGTGCAGAGGTCACTAAAGGTTGTCTTGAGCTGCAGACAGTATGATTAGTATTTCTTTAACTTTTCTTACAAGCATCAGAGGTATGCACAGAGGGTCTCTGTAGCTTGTATAGGACAATGTACTGTCTATGCGTAACAAGGTGGAAATGTCACTGTGATAATATTTCAATTTCCTTATAATTAAGTACCAGGTGCTTATGCAGATGGATATATTTTGTGGGAGTGTAAGGAGGACTACTGTCTATATATGTTTGACAGCAACAGGTTGAAATATGTTATGTTCCATTTTTTTTTACTTTCATTTCCATCTGACAAATACACAGATGGTAGTTGTCTTTTGGAGTAGGGGTGAGGAGGTGTGCTTCAGTACATGTATGACAGTAACAACTTGAAATATATATCACTGTTGCCATTTGTACCTTTACTTTCATCCCAGTCTAACACCAGAGGGGGAAATATAAAAAGAGAATATTTCTATTTTTTGGAGAGGGGGTACAGACACAGGAAGTATTCCCAGATATGATTTATCTATCTTCACAAACATTTGTCTTATTTTTCTGTTTATCGTGAACTGAAATTTTGTCAGTTTTAAAAATTAAGCTTTTGATAAAACTTATTTCTTCCTTGAAATAAAAAAAGACTGAATTTCGTTCATTATGATTTTTGCTCAGTCCATCATTGAATGAAAAATTTAGCAAAAATCTCTAAAATGCACCTCAGAACATCTAGAACCTTTAGATCTTCTAGAGGCCCATTGGCTCTCAGACCCCCTCCTGCCTGGCTTCATGCAGTTATTTCCTCCAAATGCTGTCTTGGTCAGTTAGGGCCTGTTGAAAGGATGTATGTAAAAGCAAAGTTAGAGAGTAACACTGATTTTTTTTTAATTAATTTGGATTTTTTCAGGCTATCAGTTGATTAAATAGGTAATTTTAAAATGTCTAAAATGCACATCAAAGTATTTAGGACTTTGGCTTCTGGCTTATTGCAGTTATTTCCTCCACAATTATTAGAACGCAGTCTTAACTAGTTAGGGTGTGTTAAATGGACAAATGCATGAAAAACTGAAACAGTAACACAAACTGTGACAAAAAAGAAGAAAAAAGGTAATTTGGGAGGTGTGGATAGGCCTGGATGGAGGATGAGGACCATAGGAGCACCTGGTGATGTGTGTTTGGGGGGGGGGGGTGAATAAAGCTCTTCACCTAGGTACCAGATCAGCTGCTCTGAGGCCCAAAACAACCTAAGCCTTTCTCAACATGGTTCAGAAAGGGCTTTATAGTAAGTACTGCTCTATTAGCCACATCTGAATATATTAGAAAAAAAATGGTCAGGTAGTCTTAGGACTCTTTTCAAGTTTCTCTAAAGTCTTTGATGCTGTCAGCTATTCCAGATTACTACACTAATTAGAAACTGTTAGCCTGCATGAGATTGCCATCATCTGGTTTAAAAGCTATCTTTTTGGAAGACATTCAGGGTTGAATGGGAACATAAAGTCTTTCTGACAACAAAAGTGACAGAGAATTATTTGTATCCTTGGGCATCTGCTTTTTAGCCTTGCTATTTCATTACATAACAAACCCAGCCACTGGGAATGCACAAGCCAGTGCATTTCTTTGTATCAGTCCCAAGCCCAGATAAATGGAGAGGGTTACGTCAGGAAGAGCATCCTGTGTAAAACTTTTGCCAAATGACACATGGACAACAATACAAATTTCCATAACATATTGGTTGAGGCCCAGGTTAACAACGACCACCACCAGTACTGTTAGCCAACAGGGTGTTGGTGGAAATTGGGATACTGCTGGCTGAAGGAAAATGAGAAGAAGAGGAGGAAGGCATGCCCGAAGGCAGGAAGAGAGGAGGAAGGTTAGGAGTGTGGTATTGAGGGTAGGAACTTTGAATGCTGGCAGTATGCCTGGTATAAGGAGAGAGCTAAGTAATATGATGGAGAGAAGGAAGGTTGATATATTGTGTGTGCAAGAGAACAGATGGAAGGGGAATAAGGCCAGGTATATTGGAGGTGGGTTCAAATTGTTCTATCATGGTGTGGATGGGAGGAGAAATGGGGTAGGGGTAATACTGAAGGAACAGTATACCAAGAGTGTTTTGGAGGTGAAAAGAGTGTCAGATAGAGTGATGTTTATGAACCTGGAAACTGATGGCGTAATGATGAATGTTGTTAGTGCATATGCTCCGCAAGTTGGGTGTGCAGTGAATGAGAAAGAAACATTATTGGAATGAGTTGGATGAAGGGGTGGTAAGAGTACCCAAGGGTGAGAGAGTGATGTTTGGAGCATATTTCAATGGGCATGTTGATGAAGGGAACAGAGGGGATGAGGAAGTCATTCCACACTGTGAAAGTAGCAGACTCCAAATCAGACTTCAGACCAGTGACAAGTGGAGTACCACAGGGTTCAGTCCTGGGTCCTCTCCTGTTTGATATCTACTTTTCTGAAGTATAGGCTAACACAGAAGGTCTTTGGCTAACTACATTCGCAGATGACTGCAAACTAGGAGCCATAATCGAAACTCCTAATGATGAGGACATCCTACAAAAGGGCCTCACTGAGACAGATGCCTGGTGTCAATGCCATGGTCTCAAGCTTAATGCCAAAAAGTGCATTGTCATCCCCTTTGGTAAATACTCTGTACCCATGAACTACCACATAGGCGGTAGTCTACTTAACACCAAAAGTGTGATAAGAGACCTTGGGACACAGCTGGACAGTAGTCTCTCCTTTGATAATCACATCGCACAGTGATCAGGAAATCCTTCTACATGGCACACCTCATCGTAAAAGGCTTCTCATCCAGAAAAAAAGATGTCATTGTTCCCCTCTACTCATCACTCATTAAACCCATTATAGAGTACAACGCCCATTTTGGTATGTACCTCACAAGACATCTACAACAACTGGAAAGGCCACAGAAATACCTCACAAAGAGGATTACTGGCCTCAAACAGATGCCCTACGCAGACCGACTCAAAAAACTCCAGCTTTACTTTGTTGCATATTGCCTACTCAGAGGCGATCTCTGCCTAACATACAAAGCTATGTCAAACCCAGAGCTGTTGGACATGCTACATTTAAAGAAATCCCAATCCCTCCGAGCTACATGCTCTAGGGACCTAAACCTTGTTGGGTGGCGAAAGCCAGGGTACCTTTTTGGCTAGGCTTGTATAGGCCCTAGGGCCAATAGCCTAGTACCTACCTATGAACCTATGAACCTATGGGTAGATATACTGTTAAGGAGAGGAATGCAGAAGGTCAGATGGGAGTTGATTTTGTGAAAAGGATGGACATGGCTGTAATGAATACATATCTTAAGAAGAGGGAGGAGCATAGGGTGACATACAACAGTGGAGGAAGATGCACATAGTTAGATTATATCCTATGTAGGAGGGCCAGTCTGAAGGAGATTGGAGTGGCAGAGGAAAGTGTAGTTAGGCAGAATAGGATGGTGATCTGTAGGATGATGGTGATCAAGAAGAGGAGGTGGAGTGTGAGGGCAGTGCCAAGGATCAAATGATGGAAATTAAAAAAAGGGTGAATGTGAGGTGGAGTTCAGGGAAGAGTTAAGACAGGCACTAGGTGGCAGTGAAGAGTTACCGAAGTGCTGGGTAGCTACAGCAAAGCTGGTAAGGGAGACAGCTAGAAAGGTGCTTGGTGTGACTTCTGGACAGAGGAAGGAGGACAAGGAGACCTGGTGGTAGAACGAAGAAGTAGAGGAGAGGAGAGTATACAGAGAAAGAGGTTGGCAAAGAAGAAATGGGATTGTCAGAGAAGAGAGAGGTGGTGAAGGCTAAGGATAAGGTGTATGGAGAGTTGTATGAAAGGTTGGACACTAAGGAGGGAGAACAGGACTTGCACCGATTGGCTAGAGAGAGGGACCGAGCTGAGAAAGTTGTGCAGCAGGTCAGGGTGATAAAGGATAATGAGGAAATGTACTCACAAGTGAGGAGAGTGTGTTGAGTAGATGGAAAGAGTGATTTGAGGGGCTGATGAATGAAGAGAATGAGAGAGAAAGAAGGTTGGATGATGTGGGGATAGTGAATCAGGAAGTGAAACAGATTAGCAAGGAGGAAGTAAGGACAGCTATGAAGAGGATGAAGAATGGAAAGGCTGTTGGCCCAAATGACATACCTGTGTAAGCATGGGGGTGTTTAGGATAGATGGCAGAGGAGTTTTAACTAGATTGTTTAATGAAATCTTGGGAAGTGAGACTATGCCTGTGGAATGGAGAAGAAGTGTTTTGGTACCAATTTTTAAGAATAAGGATGATGTGTAGAGCTGTAGTAACTACAGAGGGATAAAACAGATCAGCCTCAGCATGAAGTTATGGGAAAGAGTAGTGGAAGCCAGGTTAAGAACAGAGGTGATGATTAGTGAGCAGCAGTATGGTTTCATGCCGGGAAAGTGCACTACAGACGTGATGTTTGTTCTGAGAATGTTAATGGAAAAATATAGAGAAGGTCAGAAGGAGTTGCATTATATCTTTGTGGACTTAGAGAAAGCATATGACAGGGTGCCTAGAGAGAAGTTGTGGTATTGTATGAGGAAGTCGGGAGTGGCAGATAAGTATGTAAGAGTGGTATAGGATATGTACGAGGATAGTGTGACAGTAGTGAGGTTTGCAGTAGGAATGACAGATGCATTTAAGGTGGAGGTGGGATTACATCGAGGATCAGCTTTTTTATTTGCAATGGTGATGGTTTGGTTGACAGACGAGTTCAGAGAGAAGTCCTCATGGACTGTGATGTTTGCAGATGACATTGTCATCTGTAGTGAGAGTAGGGAACAGTTTGAGGAGACACTGGAGAGGTGGAGATATGCTCTAGAGAGGAGAGGAATGAAGGTCAGCAGGACTAAGACAGAATATATGTGTGTGAATGAGAGGGAGGATAGAGGAATGGTGAAGATGCAGGGACTAGAGCTGGCGAAGGTGGATGAGATTAAATACTTGGGATCAACAGTTCAGGGTAACAGTGAGTGTGAAAGAGAGGTGAAGAAGTGAGTACAGGCAGGATAGAGTGGGTGGAAAAGAGTGTCAGGAGTGATTTGTGATAAATGGGTACTAGTTAGAGTGAAAGGGAAGGTCTACAAGATTGTAGTGAGACCAGCTATGTTATATGGGCTGGAGACAGTGGCATTGACAAAAAGGCAGGAGTCAGAGCTGGACATGGCAGAGTTAAAGATGTTAAGATTTGCATTGGGTTTGGTGAGGATGGACAGGATTAGGAATAAGTATATTAGAGGGGGTCAGCTCAGGTTGTATGGTTTGGAGACAAAGTCAGTGAGGCGAGATTGCATTGGTTTGGACATGTGCTGAGGAGGACTGCTGGGTATGTTGTCAGAAGGATACTAATGATGGTGCTGTCATGTAAGCGGAAAAGAGGAAGGCTTAAAATAAGGTTTATGGATGTGATGAGAGAGGACATGCAGGTGATTGGTGTGACAGAACAAGATGCAGAGAACAGGAAGAAATGAAAACAGATGATCTACTGTGGCGACCCCCTAACAGGAAGAGCCAAAAGAAGAAGATTTCCTTACATAACAATTGTAGTGCTCTCACTTTTATTCACTCTGCAGATGACTTTACCTTACTATGTCCTGATGCAAAGCACTCGACAGCTCAAGGGAAACATCAGGCTAGACTCCATCTGTTAGAATAAACAGTTACATAACTCCTATCTTATTTTAAATGCAAAAAATCTCATCTTCTGTTCTGTATAAACTACCCCCCTCAAAAGAAAAATCTCAGTTAAGATCAGCAAAGACAATGACATTGCCTGCACATCAACAATTAAATACTTAGGAGTAGATCTAATCAAGACCATCTATCTCAAAGAACAAATAACCCTTATGGTAAAAAAAACAAAATCAACTTCTAGGTACTCTTCATCTTCCATACGCTGTCCAGGTCAAGAGTGTGTTCCAACTATTTATTAGTAAAACAACAAGTTAAGGGCTTTGATCCCCTCAAGGACTTCATCAGAACCTGATGCCATATAAAATCACATGACTTATATAAAACTTAAAACATACATCACCCAATCACATTTCATCCTCATGTCAGTTCCTTAACCCATGAGTGTCCATCATATGTTACCATCAGTGGAAAATGAAGTCACTGTCTGAAACAAAAAACAGTATGATAGAAGAGTAGTAAAAACCTAATAAAAAACAAAGTCTTCCTAATCATACAAATATTTCAAGACTAGAGAAATATTAACCTCAGCAGACCCTGTTTCCATTTAGGCACCACTTAGAAAACCTTATCCATTTATAAACATACTATTTTTCAGTAGCAGGTTTTCAGGCCTCCTGTAACACCTGCTGCACATACTCATGAAACAAGAGCCTAAATGGAATCAAGACTGACTGAATCATCCAGGTTTTCAAGTGAAGTTTCCTCAAATTGGGGTGCACCAGCCACCCAAAAGACTATGCGAGCAGATCCAAAATGTGAGTAAGTTTGTGATAACGGCCCTTGGCCAATATCATTAACATGGAGAACCAAGACTGCCTGGGACAATAGGGTGTTACCACAATGATCCTTGGCATTTCTCTCTGAACTTTGAGAAGTACCTTCTTTTTTTTTCAAAACAGGTTTATTGTTTTAACATATAAGAGAAATATCATAACAATTTTATACAAGTAATTAAAAATAGGTATTATTATAATATTCAACAAAACAACTAAAGTATTTACAAAGACATCCACTACAATCAGATCAATTAATTAAACTAAAATACCATGCTATTGAAATTAGAATTTTTTAACAAATTTTGTAAATTATCCCATACAATATAATAAGATGTTTTTCTATTTGTTCTTGTCCTAATTGTGTTTATTTCCATATGGCACACTATATTCATAACATTTTTAAATTCATTGAACGAAGGAGGTGTATCTGAAATCCAATTTCTAGTTATTATTTTCCTAGCCACTGCTAGAATAGACCAAAATTCATTAATTGACTTCCAGTATTGTTTCAATTTTATACAGTCATAAAACATATGAGCCCAGTCAGCATTAATTTCTACATTACATCTCTTACATAAATTATCTTTATTATTTATTTTATTCATCATCAAAGGTGTATAAAAAGATCTATGTAAAAATTTCCATGTATAAAGTCTCCAGACAATGGAAGACGTAGTTCTATAAGCAGATTCCAATATATATTGTTTATCTTGTTGATTTGGTGGGTCCCCATTAATAGAAGTGAAATAATTCCAGTATGAATCTACACTGTAAAAAGTTTCTTGTCTGATAATTTTATGTATGTATGAAAGTTTACCTTTATCAGAAACTTTATGTTGTAAATTTAATATCAAGTAATCAATCAGTGTTGGAATAGATTCTTTAACTGTTATAGACATTAGATCTATTTTATTAATGAGATGTTGTCTAAAGGTCTGAACCTCTAACCAGTAAGTTTCTCTTAGATCAAATTCTTGTTTTAAGAAATCTAGATTTTTAACTTTATTATCAGATATCAACTGATACCAGTACTTTAGATCATTATCTATAGCTAAATGAGTTCCTTCAGAAGTAGAAAACAAAAGCATACCCTGAGTATACATTATAGGGAATACAATAAAATTCCATTCCCTATACTTAGGGTGCATGAATATAAAGTTACGATAGCTAATAATAATATTTAATGGGTAACAAACCATATGTTTAGGTGTAATAGGTGAAGTACAAAATTCCTTTAGTAACCATAACATGGAGTTATTTACAATCATATTTTTATGTGTTAAGGAGATTTTCATGAAGTGCATACTAATTAGCTCCCAATAATCTTTCCATTTTGCGACATATGACTGATCTATTAATAAAGTAATAACTTTTACAATAGAAGAGATAGTACATAAATTAAAGTGTGGAAAAGAAATCCCCCCTTGAGACCAGCTATTAGTATGTTTCTTTAATGCAATCCTAGGTGTATTAGGTGCCCATAGGAAATTTAACATTAGTGTATTCAGTTTCTTGATAATTATTTTTGTAGGTGGAAGTATTATTGATTGTATTAAGTATAAAATCTTGGGGAATATTATCATTTTAATAATTGTAAGTCTCTCCTCCATAGTAAAAAACATATTATTCCAGGTATTAAAAAGAGTTTGTATATTAAGAAAACAGGTATTATAATTATTATATATAATAGATTTAATATCTTTAGATAGTATTATACCTAAATAAGTTATCTGACCTGAATTGGGTACATATTTAGTAAAAGCACTAATGAGAATATTTTTTCGTGTATATATAGGTAGTATTTTAGTTTTTTCTTCATTGAATATTACACCAGAAATACTTTTAAAATTCATCATTTTATCAAATAGAGACTGCATAGAAGAATTAGATCCTGCTGATGTAATTAGAACATCATCTGCAAAAAGTTGAATTTTGGATGTTGTATTTTCATCTATTTCAAAACCCTCTATGTCAGTACTGTTTCTGATCAAATTAGCCCAAGGCTCCATTACTAAAGTGAATAATAGTGGAGAAAGTGGACATCCTTGTTTTGTACCTTTAAGAATGGGTATTTTTTGTGAAACATATGTTCCTACCTTAATATAAACCAACGTTCCTTTGTATAAATGCTCAATTAGATTTACAAATGCATCTGAGAAGTTTGTGCACTTCATTAAGGTAAACAGATAATCCTAACTTACTGAATCAAATGCTGAACTTATATCAAGACTAATAAGTGTTAAATCTTTCTTTTTCCTATTTGCAAAATCTATTAATGTTAAAGTTCTTCTTATATTATCAAAAGTATTTCTATTTACAATGAAGCCTGTCTGATCTATATCTATAATGCCGGGAATGATTGTCTTCAATCTATCAGCAAAAATACTCATAAACATTTTATAATCAACATTAAGTAATGAGATGGGCCGATATGAAGAACATCCAGTTGGATCTTTATTAGGTTTTAAAATTGGCGAAATAAATGTATATTGCCAAGATGGGAGGTTATTAACTCAGTTTGGGCCAAAATAAAAACCTTATGTATTAATGAATATGTACTTTTAGAAAGGATTTTATATATCTCTGGTATAATACCATCATTACCCAGTGCTTTGTTTGATTTAAGCTTATTTATTTGTGTAATAACTTCTGTATATGAAATACTCGTGTCCAATAGTTTAATCTGTTGTTTATTAAGCTTTTTATTCATGTTTGTGGTTATAAACTCCTTTATTTTATCTTTAGGTTACACGTTAATGTTATTATGGTTAATTTTGTGAAAGTGATTTCTAAATTCATCTAGTATTTCTGGTATACTAGAAACATTCTTCTTTTTCCTTAGAGAAAAGATTTCTTTGATATGGTTTTGTTTATTCAACCTTTTTGTTTTATTTTTAAGTCTATGTAAGTATATGGGGCTTATTGAATAAGACAAAAACTTGTATTTCTCTAAAGTTATTTTAACTTTATGAGTTAAAATTTCTTTGTATTTCTCATTTAGTTTGTTTATTTCTTCAATAACTTTCTTGTCCATAATATTTTCTTTATTATTATGTTTATAAGAGTCTAATTTACTTTGAATATCTAACAATTCCTTATCCCAAGATTTCCTTTTATTATTATACCATCTGATACTTTGTCCATATAGATATGATTTTAAGGCATCCCAAACATAAACAATGGAGACTTCAGGAGTATTATTTATGTCTAAAAAATGTTTTACTTCTGAAAGTATATATTGTTTATAGTCTTTTAGTTGAGTTAAGTATGCTGGTATCCTTTTGATCTGAACATTATGAGTATTTTTTATCATGAATTCAAAAACAATTGAATTATGATCAGATATAGGGCATGAAATGATTTTGGAATTAATTAAATCTGTTACCATCTGGTTAGAAATAAAGACCCTATCTATTTTTGAATAAGTTTTGTATCTGTTAGAAAAAAAGGTGTATGGTAATTATTTTGAATCTATCTGATTATTAATATCATTCAAATGATAATAATTAGCAAAATCATTTAAATGTTTTGCATTAGATGTAATTCTTCTTTTCCCTATAGTGGTAGTATCACTTTCATGTAGTATACAATTAAAGTCACCAGCTAAAATAATATCTCCTATAGAGAATGATATGATCTTATCAAGATGATGTTTCACTGTATTAATACCAATTCCAGGTATCCAATGTACATTAATTAAAGTGTAAGTCTTCCCATTAATTTGTATTGTAACCATACAAAACATTCCTTTGTCATCCTGATAAGACTTAATGGTTTTAGGAATGGGCATACTTTTATTCCATAAAATAGCCACTCCTCTTTTTTCTGAGTGTGCTCTGAACTAACCAATACTGTATATTTGTTTGTGGCTAGTTTATCAATATCTTTTTTCAAGAGATGGGTTTCTTGCAGGAAGACTAAGTTGGCCTTATGTAAATTAATGTATCTTATTAGGCTTGCCCTTTTACACGGATTATTCAATCCATTAATGTTTAAAAAAATTCCTTTTAAAGATGTCATTTGGCATTTTTAAAACTTAAAAATCTTATGATCAAAATAACAAATAACAAGATAAGTAATGTTACATCTCCTCCTTTAGGTGTACCTTTAAATATAGCTGTATTTATTGAATCTCTTATGGGATTTTGTATAGGATTCAATTTTGTTTGTAGTGACAATGAATGTACAAAATATATTGTGGATGTCAAAACTATATACAAATAACAATGAACAAGGGAAAATAATGTAAGGATTAAACCTTGCATTCAGCCTGGAGTTATAAACTCCAACTTAGAGTAGTATTTACCACTCAAGTTAACCCCCTACCCTAAGCAGCAGTACCTCAGCTACCACCTTATCAATTTAATACTAGTTATATTTAACTGAGATTAACAGTTTTCAATTCAATTATCTAGCAAGATAAGACTACACATTTGGTAAAACAGCATCATATAAACTAAAATAAACCTTTTTTTTTAAAAACTGTTCATACTACTATATACATCTATGTAATATAAAACACTTGTATTCAAATAGCATTCAAATAATCTTGATGTTAGAAATCAAGAGGAGAGAAAATAAGTTCTAACATTCATTTAAATCAAAAACTTTGGCTAATATGATTCAGACATTACATATATTAAGATGCATCTATTTTCTGTCATGTAAATGCAATTAACATCTTCCAAAAAAAACCTTGAATTGCTTGTATATGAGCATTTACTCAAACTCATTATTGTCAATAGAATAAGATATTGTATTCATAGAAATTGTTATAAATCATACTGCATAGTTATGCAGATTCTCAGAAACACTTATATACATATATATACACACACACACACACACACACACACACACACACACACACACACACACACACACACACATACACACATACTCACATATATATATATATATATATATATATATATATATATATATACACATACACACACACACACACACACACACATATATATATATATATATATATATATATATATATATATACATACACACACACATACACACATACACATATACATATATATATACATATGCATACACATACAAACACACATACACACACACACACACACACACACACACACACACACACACACATACATACACACACACACACACACACACACACACACACACACACACACACACACACACACACACATATATATCTGATCTCACTGAGTTGTGTCCTTGCTGAGCACTATCCTACTTGCTGTCCCTACAATAAGTCTGTCTGCTTTATACAAAATAATGCACAGCAAACACATTTTAGTAACCAGATTTTACAACCATGCTATACTACTGCTTTAAAATATATCACATGACAATTTCTTCCAGAATAGAGTTATAAAATTATTTATGCTTGTCAATCAGATGAATTAAATGAGTTATAGTAATGTATATGTTTGGAACATAAGTTTTTAACACAGATTATTATGCTGCTGTTAAGTAGATTTTCAAAAACACTTGAATAAATGTTTCATTTTCTATGCCTTCTAAAATAAGACATTTACTTACTACAAGAAACTGTATCATTTAAACTCATTATAACTGACATATTTTTATGAATTATAACATAGATATTTAAGTAATTATATAAAATAACTCACATTTAGATGTTAAAGAGTTCATTTTCCTTCACATAGTCGCATTTACATCATTTCTATTTCCTGGTAGAATGTTATTCCTGAATCTGTGATGTGTCAGTGTGATATCTAGGTCAAAGGTTAGACTAACTGCTTTCAGCTTCTCTGTGAGAATTCTGAGAGTTGAAGCTTTTGAAGTAGCTCATGGACACTGTGCATGAGACAGCCCACATCCCAGATTGTCTCTCTTAACATTTTGGCGGGAAACTTATTAAAAACTAGTGACAAACATTCATTTAGCAGTGCAAATGCATCTAAACATGACAAAACCTTCACAATGTATTTTACAGGTTATTACAGCCTCTATATAAGTGAAATTAAGCCCAAAATTATTAATAAGTAATAAAACTCAATATTTTTGTCCCAACTCAATTTTTATGCAAATCTTATTATTTACTGTGTCTATATGATCAAAAGAATTTCTATATATTAATAAAGAAAAGAAAAAGAGAGTAGAAAATAAAAGGGTGTAAGGCAGAAATAAAAATGTAAGAGAAAGCTATAAGAAGTATATACAATGGAATATTACTTACTGTTTATATTAATAGAGTTAAAAATAAAACATATTATTTACTATTATTTAGTTCTAATTATTATTAGTTAAAGCATGACAGATTATTTACAAACAAGCATAAGCAGTATAATCAAGAAAGTATAATTAGGAATAGCATTTGAAGAACATATAAACTTTTTACAAGGAATAAATATGTTATTATTCTATTAATCATATTTTCATTACTCTTCTCCCTGCCCTCCCCCACCCTTTACCCACTACATAATCTAAATAGAGTGTCATTGTTTAAACAAAGAAAAGAAGAAAAGGAGAAGAAAAAAAAAAAAAAAAAAGATAAAGAAAAAAAATGTATCAAATTACTGACCGTACTTCTCCTTTTCAGAAAGAGAAACAAGTTGAATCATAGCTTGCCATTAAATCTTCAGATATTTTGACTGGTTATGAAACAAAACATTTCTTTGCACACAGAGAATAACTTTGATTAAATCTTTTTCAAAATATTTGTGGCTTCTTGGAAATGCAGGAACTATATTTAAAAAGATTAATAATGAAATAAAATGATGAGAGAGAAAAAAAAAAAAAACATAGAACAAATCATTTGTTTTTTAGTCTCTTCTTCTTCTCTGAAGTCTTCCACGAAGTTTCAGTTGCCAGTCTCTTTAATGAAGGACTAGCCCATTCCATTTCCTCTATTTTATCCAAAATCTTATTTTTTTTGATAAACAGTAAAGCAGAGTCTAAGTCATCGAAAATTTTAGGACCATCAGGAAGGAAGATTTTAAACTTGGCAGGAAACAGAAGGTATGTTTTAAACTGTGCTTTTTTAAGCTCCCTTATTAGTGGCAGAAAAACTTTTCTTTTAGCTATTACAATGGAAGAATAGTCATTGTCAAAATGCACAGTTGTCTCATTAATCTTAACAGGAGCTTTAGCCCAAGCAGATTTAAGAACCATCTCTTTATCAAAAGATGATAGAAATCTAACTATAACTGATCTAGGATATTTTTTGTTAGAGTTAGTATTAGCTATAGATCTATGTGCTCTTTCGATACCAAAAGAGAATGCTTCTGGTAAGTCTAAAGTTTTAGGGAGCCAAGTTGTTAAAAAAGAAGTAATATTGTTACCTTCAATATTTTCTGGCAGTCCAAAAACCCTAATGTTATTGCGCCTAGATCTATTTTCCAGGTCATCCAGCTTTGTTTGTAAATGTGTATTTTGTTTCAGCAGAAACTCAATGTTGATTTCCTCTTCTTGGATTCTATTTTCCATGTCATTCACAGCTTCTTCTATGCCTGTCATCTGGATCTTCTGTTGTTGCAGGTCTATATGTAACAAGTCTATTTGTTTTGTAGTTTTTTTCTATGAAGGTGTCTATTTTAGTATCCATTTTATCCATCTTAGCAGTAAGTTGCTGGATTATAATTATCAAGTCACTCTTTAATGTATGTTTTGACACCTGAGAAACATTGAAAAAAATATGCTTGACATAGACTTTTTGCTCAACAAGCAATGATGCAGCAAACTCTTCTAAACTATACATGCATCTTAACACAAACTTTCACAGGAAACAGTGATAGCTAAATATTTTAAAAGCTACTGTACTGGACTGCCCCAGAATCTTTCCATGAGATTCTAGCCACTTGCCTAATTTATCTTGAGGGATGAGAATTGAAAAAGACATGGTCTTTTTATTAGAAATTGTTGCTGGGGACACAGACACAGAGGCTGTAGATGAAGGGACTTGGAGACCCGGCACATAGGAGGATACTCTGGATTTCCTAAGTACTTTTTAAGGAAGAGCCTCAATAAGAATAGGAAAATTTCAAGCTTTCCTGGAAACATCCTCCAGTCCTGAGATCACTGTTGGAAGAGACTCAAGGACTGGTACGTCATCCTCCAAAAGATCATATACCATTTCAGTCTCGGAGGCAGCAGAAAATTGCTCCAAATTAAATACATCCCTAAATCTAACCAGCATCTGAGAAAAAGAAAGCATCTGTTTTAGTTTCTGCATCTATTCATCATTAGAGGAAATTGACTTATCTAAATCAGACAGGTCAGAACCCTCAGACACCTGATCCTCATCAAAATCAGAAGCCTTAAATGAATGAATGACTGGAGGTGGAAGTTCCATTGTTACTAATAACTGGGGTATGCACTCCATAATCAACTGCCTGAACAATGGATCTAGCCATAGGCACCACTTTAGGTGAGAAACCAGAAAGGGACTGCTGCCCTGCTGCCTGGTGGGATTTATATCCCCTTTTAGGATGCACTACACTGGAGGGAGAATCCCCAAAGGGAAACAATCATCCCTGGCAACAAATTCTGCAGCCCTGACTTGCCCTGCATCTAAAGAGTTTGATTTCTCTGTACCTGAACCAGGCAATGGTACAGTCCCGGAGGATGTGTCTGTCTATCATGTCACACACAGTTGTGGTATCAATACTACACCAAGGGACCTGGAGATAAAAGAAGACAAGTGGTCAGATAGCCTCCCTTTGGCTGAGTCTACTATGGTGTAACAAGCCATAGGCTGAGACATATTTATTGCTTTATTTTCATGTTTTTTAGGTGCAGATGGGGATAGATGGTGTGTGTGTTGGGGGGGGGGAGTACAATATGAGAGTCCATTAAGACTGGGGAAAACAACTAGCTACGTCAGAACCAATTACTGGAGAAACAATAAGCTCTGCATACAATGGGAAACATCCCAATATTCACTCTTTAAATAGCTGAAAAGACTATTTCTACGGGGAAACGAATAGAATATTGCACTAAGGAAAAAGACAGTAATCTCAGAAGTCCACATTAAGCACAACTACATGATATAAAAAACCCCAATTATATCAAAAATGGTTGATTTCAGCACCATATGAATAAAAACAGCCTAAATAAGCCTTAAGCAAAAAACTGAATGTAAACTTAAGAAAAAAATGTCAAAAACAAAATAGCACCAAAATCAGAATTTAAATAAAAAATGCATTTAAAAATGAATCAAAACTACACAATTTACTTATACACATCAAGCTATAAAGAATAAAACAGAAAAAAACAGCAAGTTTTCCTGTCAAAATATTCAAAATAAAGCATTAAATCAATAGAAATAATTGCCACAATTTACTTGTGATTATGGTAGCAAAAGGCAATAACAAAACTGTACTAAAATGGCCCCAGTTTAGAAACTTTCTAAAACGTTCAGCAAAGACCACAAAACCATTGGAAAGGTTTAAAACCCCAAACTAGTAATAAACTTAATAAACACAGTGTAAGCATATACTTTAATACATAATAACATTTTGAAAAAATAAACTTTATTTTTTTAAGGAAACAAACAAATCAGCATTAAACACAATTCAAGCACTGATAGAAAAAAAGGCAGGAGGAATTAAAAAAAAAAAGAGTTTATTATTTGAGTATGAAGATGAAAAAAGCCAGAGGGAAACAATCTTCTCCGGGATCATTCTCTTCCAGTGGCACTAGAAAAAACTGAAGGGCTGCTGTAAGTGGTGAAGGACTTTTCTACTTCAGGCAGCTGACTGGTCCTTCCCACCACAGACAAGTACTAGGAGGAGTTCTGCACTTTGACAGACTGCCATATAGAGGGTAGCATGGCACAACTATCCATATGACATGTAAGGCAGTGAATTTGTTGAACATCATAGGATCACAAGATCATAGGAGATTACTAGGTTAATGACATTAGGGCCCTTACAAGCCTAGCCAAGAGTGTATCCCCAAAAAAGAAACCTCAGTCAGCACCTGTCATCCCTGTCAGTGAGGGGCATAGGTAGAACCCCTGGGACAAAATATTTGGTTTCCCATCCACTCATCAAGGTTGCACTTGAAGACGCTCATGTATGGGAAGTCTATTGCAGAGACAGGGCAGCCTCTTGGAGACAAACCTGTCTCTCCAGCAGGTTTTGTTGATGTCGCATATTAAATTTAGGCCTTTTGAGTGAGTAATGTGTGAGGAGTTAGACTTATGGATATAGAGCATCTCTAGAAGGGCAGGGTCCAATATTGCCTTGCAGGTGAGACACAGATCACCTCTGAGCAATCTATAGGATACCGAGTAGAGTGATAGTGATTTGAGGCTGTCTGCATAGGACAGGTGTTGGAGGCCATAGATTCTCTTTGTGAGGTATTTCTGTGGCCTTTGCAGTTGGTGCTGGTATTTGGAGAAGTACATACCAAACGGGGTGTTATACTCAATTATTGGCCTAATGATGGAGGAGTACAGAGAGGTAATAACCTCCTTTTTTCTGGATGTAATCCCTTTACTTATGATATGAACCAAGTAAAAGGCTTTTCTGACCACTGCCACTACATGATGGTCGAATGTGAGATTGTGGTCAACCTGAATACCCAGGTCTCTCACCACAGGTTGTGTGCTTTGGGGGTTGCCATTGATGTGGTAATCAGTAGGGGCCATGTTTTTGCCAAATGGTATGATAATACATTTTTTTGCTTTTAACTTAAAGCCATGACTTTGGCACCAGTCATTTGTTGCTGTGAGACCCACTTGCAGTATGTTAACATCATTAGGGGAGTCAGTGACAGCACCCAACTTACAGTAATCTGCAAACTTGGTCAGTCACAGGCCCTTTGTCTTTTCCTGAACCTCTGAGAAGTAGATGCCAAACACTAGGGTTCCCAGGACAGATTCCTGAGGAACACCACTAGTGACAGGTCTGCTGTTGGAGGTGGAGGTGCCTATTTTGATCTTGTGGGTCCTATCAATGAGCCATTTGGCAACCCACCTGATGAGATAGGGATTTATACCAAGTTGTGTTAGCTTTTTGATGATACCTGAGTGGGGGATTGTGTCAAAGGCCTTGACTAAGTCAAGGTAGCTGTATATTCTGACTTTCCCTCATCCAGAGCCTTTATGACAATTCTCAAAGAAGTCAACCGGGAAGTCAACAGGGAAGCTCTGCCCTTGAGGAATCTGAATTGGGTGCGGTCAAGTGCTTGGAGATTGCCTATGTCCTTATTTATGACATCCATAACAATACGCTCCATAGCTTTACAGATCAGACTTGTCAAGCTAATGGGGCGACAGTTTCCTGGGTCAGTAGTGGCACCGCCTTTGTGCAAGGGGATGACAGTTGCAGTTCTCCACTCTGCTGGAATGAAAATTGTACTTAGGCTGTGGTTAAATAGGGTGCTCAATGGTGAAGCTAGTTCTTGCTGGAGATGGTGCAGAATACAGCCTGGAATACTATCAGGTCCCATAGAAGCTGTGTTTTTTGCCTTGGATAGGGCCTTTAACACTTGACCTATGGAGATGTGAGGTGTGAGACAAGTATCGGAGATGTCAAATGGGCCTTTGGGGGGGGTGGGGGGGTGAAGTTTGCACTGAACCTATCAGCCAGCAGGTTGTCTAAGCCAACAGGATCAGCGTAAGTGGTATCAATAAGTACTAATTTGGAATAAACATGGGCTTTGCCATGGAGGTTCCTGATGTAACTGAAGAAGGCTTTGTGGTTTCCCATTGTTTCGAATGCTAGTTTCAATTCATAATTGGCTTTCGTGGTTTTCACTAGTGATCTAACTTGCTTGTTGAGGCTGAGGAGGGTGTTTTTCCAATAAATTTCAGGGAGTATTCCCAGTGAATTATCAGTAATGTAGGCAAAGTTAAAGAGCATGTGAGAGTTTAAACAAGAAACAAAAGTGGGGAACTCGCAAAGTTGGGAAATCACACTTTCTCGTGCATTCTGGTATATCATACTCTTACTTGAGCAGAAAGCAGATGATTTTGTATTGTATTTTGTTTTGTGATGACCCCCACCCACCCATCCAGTATTTTAAGGGTAACCATTTGAGATTT
Organism: Protopterus annectens; assembly: GCF_019279795.1. NCBI lineage: Eukaryota > Metazoa > Chordata > Ceratodontiformes > Protopteridae > Protopterus > Protopterus annectens. The sequence goes on from NC_056744.1 coordinate 1,201,136,135, forward strand.
TGAGACCCACTAGAGTAAGTCCAGAAACACAGAGACTGAATGGCCAAAAGATCTGACTTACATATACTAAGTCTGGGATGCCATTTCTTAGAATATTCCATTTTCTCCAAAGTAAGGTGATCTAGTAGTTGGTATATATAAGTTTGGGGATACAGTTTTAAGAAGAAGGGTGACTTTCGAGATCTGCTGTTCTGTCTTTTCACTCCTTTTTTTCACAGCTTTTTAGCACTCGTCCTTTTGAGCGCAGACATTTCAAAAGAGATATTTTTCAAGGTATATTCTGCTCTACCTGAAATAATGGAAGGGATAATGTATGCAGATATGAAGAACCAGTATTACTAAGGCACCTCACGTGGTGGGGTTAACACCATCCTGGGAAACCAAATACTAAGAAAAATTATCAATAAAATAACAAACCTTCTAAGGCTGTGGAATAAGCTTCCGGTTAACATCAGAAGTCAGTTAAGAATTTCCTTAAAAAATACTATATACATTTATACAGTTATATGACAGTTATTTGAAAGAAAACAAACCTGAATCCAAAATCCACCAAGTAAAACTTCTGAAGTACAAAATCCCAAAACTGAAATATAGCAAAGTAAATAAACTATAAATACAGAACAATGTAATAAAAATAGTTTTTTTGCATGGAGGTGAGCCAGCTTTAGAACTGCACAAACATGAAGATAGGGCAAATCTCCCATAAAAAAAGAAACACTGCTGGTGTGGTTTTCAGTTGTGTACCAGCAATTGTTCACTTCAAAATCAACATGGAACTCAGCTACACACATAGTCTAACAGCATCCCTGACCAATATAAAAACAAGACCATTTGAAGCAAACACACGACATAAAAAGGGCCAACTATTTTCCCATACAGCTTAGAATTCATACTCTGTCATTTTTCAAATAAAATTGTATTCAACCATCTGTTCTGCATTAATGCACACATATACATACACATACATATATACAATATATATATATATATATATATATATATATATATAATATGATTATGATTATATTTCATTTCATCCAACGCCCATTTAAAAAAAATAGTGACACATTTAATGGGAAGCACATTTCAGTGAAACCACAAATCAGTGAAACACATTTAATTGAAAATTGCATATACACTAACAATTCCTCAAAAAACTTTTTTTTTGCAGGGAGACAAGCCTAACACCTAACATAAATATACTAACTCCACAGTTGCACAACCACAGAGAAAAAGAGAATGCTCCGCACACACTAAATTTCAGGCCTGGCACACATTCATAAACTTCTAGAAATGAAGTTGCAACAGAATAGTAGGCATTATGTAGGTGCAAATACTGATCAATACTAATTTGTATTCTAATTCTTATGTTCGAAAACCAAACCAGTAATCATTTTCTATAGTATAACACATTTTTCTGTCAAATGTGATCCAGTGTTTTCAGTGAAATGTGCAAAAATGAAAAAAGGTAAATTGTGTGTGTGTGTGTGTGTGTGTGTGTGTGTGTGTGTGTGTGTGTGTGTGTGTGTGTGTCTGTGTGGTTGTTTTTTGATCTTTAAATTTTTAGAAACTCAATCACATAGTCTCAACCATATGAATTTCGAGTTTCTGAAAATTCGATCAACTGACATAGAACCATATATATATATATATATATATATATATATATATATGGGTCTACTTCATTTGACCGAAAGACCATTTGACCTAAATGCATTTGATCAAAAACCAGTATTCAAGGCAAATAACAGGGATTTGCCCCCCTCCCCGATGTCGTGCGTCCCTGGAGTTGGTATAAATAGTTAGGGGGTGTGTGGGGGGGTTGTGGCAATTACTTGAACATATGCAGTTTCAATGGCCAGACACATATAAGAAACATTAAGTAATTATGTGTGTTGTGTATTTGACTCCTGTGCAACTGCTGGTCTGAGTGTTAAGAATATGGATCTTAAGCAGGTAATTTGCGCAAATCTTTGCATTTGAGTTTTGTGTAGTTAAAAACAAATACAGAATGAGATATAACACTGTGCTTTATAATGTTTTATTTCCATGAATTTCAATCAGCCATTTTCTTTCCCTTCACATAATATATTTACAAATGCTATGAATCTTGCTTTGTGTTTGCACATTTATTTACTGTACTGACCCCTTTACTCATTAAATAAATGAGAAATGATAGCAAAATGAAACAAGTATAATAAGACTAAAATGAAAGTAAGAATAAATAAAAAATATTTCAGTATTTCAATGCCCTTTTCAAATATGACTGGAATTAGAAATGAGATCTCACAGAAGCATTTTATAAAGGCTATAAGGGCATTAGAGGGTAATCCATTCTCTGATATAATTAAACAAACTGGACTGGTTCCAGACATGCAGAAGAATGAAAGGGAAAATAATTGTAGATTAAACAGCTTCATATAAAGGATACATAAGAGCATGTATTGGACAGAAAGCTGGTTGTGCTACCATATTTTAGAGGGTCAAATAAATTTAATCTGATTGATGTACTGTGCAAACATTAAAAACATGACAAAAAAAAGATTATGCAAAGAACTTAAAGAATGAAATTCAGTGCTTTGCTCACCGTCAGCAATATCTTATGGTTTGTGATAGTTAAAATAATACTTCATGGTAGTTTTATCATCTTTGTCATAATGTTTTCACATTGTCTTAAAGTTATTAAAAAATATGTATATGTTGATTAGTAATAACAATCCAGTTACAGCTCAGTATTGCTATTGTTAAGAAGAACTGTTTTCTTTGTATATTAACATAGTTTTTTAGTTTACAGCTATGATCTTAGACCACATAAGAAGCCAGTTATCTTTCTGGATATTGGTTATACATCTGACTGAAAAAATCAGACTAGAAATATTCATTATCAATGCATAATACTACTTTAAAATGTTTACAGTTTTGATGTTACAAGTACAAAAGACATACATGTAAGAGAAGTTAGGAACACAGAGTACAGACTGAAACATATGGTTTCATTTTCATTGCAGATACTACAAAGCTTCATCTCTCAAATAACATCTTCAGAACATAGACAGATATATGTAGACTACCAGAGTCTTGTATCTGAAATAAAACCACCCTTTGTCTAACACTGCAAGTGTGGTTTAGATAAACAAACCCTCTCTTCTTGTCTACTACATAGTTTCTAAACCTACCATCCCATTTAGGTTCATAGGTTCATAGGTTGGTACTAGGCTATCAGCCTTAGGGCCTATACAAGCCTAGCCATAACAATTCCCTGGCTATTTCTTCCCACACTATTTACTTCCCTCGACCCCTGTCTATCAGGGCGACTGGCGTGATCCCTGGGGTGAAGTCATTGGAATGCCCAGTCCCTATTATCCACAGTTTTAGTAAGAGAACTGGAAAATACCCAGTCTACAAGTGTCATTTCAGAAGGAAATTAGGAAAGCATATCCCCTTCTACCCACTCTACCATCTCACTGCAACTTCAACATACATTTACTGGTATGCCCCATCCCACAGTGGTCATTATGGTTATAATACTTGTGGGTACTCATTCCACAAATGTCCTTTGAAAGGGAAATTAGATTTTTTTCCTTGAAATAATGGAAATATTCCTCCTTTTTAAAGTTATATAATTTACCTTCAATAAAGAAAGTGGTCCATCACCACATCTCTGATCAGGATTTGAAACCTCTTTCTACACTGACTAGCTATCCCTGCTTAATAGTTCTTAACTCCTTTAGTTCTGTCCATTTTCTGGAAAGCTGTGCATTATTATGGTCTCCTGATTGTCTATCTTTGGGCCTTGCATAAAAAGGACTTTAACATGAAAATATTTTAATATATTTCAATTAAATTTTCAGTAAATAATACTGGGATTATTAATTATAAAATATACTTAAGTTCATAGGAAGTAACTAAGCATGTGGTATTGGAGACCATTAAGAAGCCTAACCCCATTTTCCCATCTGTCCCAAAGTACTGTCTGGTTAAGTTACTTTCTCAAACTTACAAGGCAGACAAATTGGGGGATGAGGGAATTAACCCTGCAACACAAAAAGTAGCTGATTACCAGCTCATAACCTTAAATCCCTGTACTAACTACTTTGCTCTTAGTTTCAGAGATAAAGAAATCTCACAGAAACAATTGATTGCACAGTCATTTTAAGTTACAAGATGTAAAAAACAATCTCAGTTTTGTCCAGAAATGCAGGTTTCTCAGGTCTGAATCACAATAACCTTACATGACTGACCTTGGTAGCTTTTTATTTTTACCATGAGCATGACTGACAGCATTCTGACTTTTACGGAACCCTCTTACTTTTAGATTTTATTACAACAGAATACTCTGGCCATATAAAACATTGCATGAGATAATAGGACTAAAGGTGCACATCCAATACCTTCTTAAAAGTGTGAAAATTAATATGTGCATGTCAAAGCTGTGATTTTTATTATGATGTTTACATTACAGAAAATTTCACCTTTTCTATGATTCTGAGCAATAAATATGTTTTATTTGCAATGTCATAGCACATAATTAAGATATGATATTTTTTCCAACCAGAACAATGTCAGTGAATCAATGTATACGTTTGTTGTAAAAACAAACAAAAAATAGCCCAATATCTTTAAATATCTCTAAAACTATTTGAACAAAATGCACTTATTGATTTTAGAAGTAGAAAACAGGCACACAGTATAGCTTCATGCAATTAATGTCATACTGTTGGAGTCTAAATTTTACCAGAGCGGTAGGTATTATAAATCCAGTAACCTAAAAGGTCTTTTGATGTGATTCTAACTCAGTACTCCTGTATAATGGGTATATATTGTGTTCCATATCTTTTAGGGAAGCCATAGTGGAAATGTAGTCAATGCAACAAGCAAGACTTCCATTGTGAAATGCCAATACAACTCTTACGTAGTTTTTATAGTAGGTGATATTTTAATCCCCTGTAAGCACTTCTTTTCAAAAGTTTCAAAAAATACACTTGGACACACGGTTACAAAATGCACCTAATAAGGACAATCTGCTCTTAATAATTTAAATTCTTTTCATTGCGGAAGATTGCTTCACCAGTTTTACATGGTCATTATGGGGAGATTTTGGTGGTGGTAGTTTTCCAGTAAAGAAAGAGTCACTCACCTGGAGAAATACAGAGATTCTTACACATTGGATAATGTCAGCGGCATATAGATATATTATGGACATGCATTGAATTCCTACGCTGATAAAAGTCATATAGTCCTCCCTAATGGAAACCATGTTAAAATGTCTAAGCCAGTGTGTTACTACCATGCATCATCAGCTTTGCATAGCAGGATATATTCCCATCTTACTTTAGCATTTGTTATTAAAACATTCAGGAAATTATACTTTGATGCTCAGATATAAATTGGACCTAAGGGTGCCATTTCATCTCTCTGGACATAAAGCTAATTCAACACTGAAGTTAACTTAGCCATTTTTTTAAGGATGTTTTGGTGGTGTCATCTTTCCAATGACAAGAAAATGCCAGCATTCTGGAGATTTTTGCTTCTGTTGCAATGCTACATTGATACAGATATATTGTGGATATGTTCTCATTCCTCATCCTGAAAGAATTCATACAGTAACTTCAAATAGAAGGTAAATTTAATGAAACGTGGCAAACCATCCCTATGAATGCCTGCAATACCTTGCATTTTGTACCCAAGTATAGCAAGGAATATGCCAATCCTCCTTTGACAGTTCTTAGTAAAACTTTTAGAGTATTATACATGGATTCTGATGTAGAAAATACACACAAGATTACCATTTACCCTTAAATTAATTTCAGTTCTATTTTTGAGTGAGTCATACTGCCTTGTTCACTATAGGGTATTTTGATAATGATATCTTTCCATGGATAGATCATAAAGCATCATTATACTAGAGATTTATATGCTTTTTATTTTTATGGACTACCATCCCAATACAGATATAATATGTCGATGCATTGTACTTGCTACCCTGAAAAAAGTCATATATACATTCATAAGGGAAACCAACTATAATACAATCTGCCAGCCTGTTTCTGTGAAATACATGTAAAACCCTGCAGTAAGTACATATATACATATATAACAAGGCATTTGCCAATCCTCCTATTTCTTGGGCTACGACTTTCATCTTTTCTCTTCTTCTTCTATGGACCTATGTGTAGTATTTCTGTCTTGGCAGGTAGGTCATCCCTCTCAAAGGTGAGACTGTCTTTTCTTGTAGCACCATCTGTGAGAGGCTGACCCAGTATAATATAACTGTGACATTTCGCAAATGGTGCCAGATCCAGCTTATCATGCTGTTGAACAATTGCTGAACAATTGACAGCCTTTCTTGAGATCATAACTTATAGGTTCAGAGGTATACACTAGGCTAATGACCACTAGGGCCTTTATAAGCCTAACAATTCAACCCAAATGTATCCTATGGGCTATTTTGCTTCATAGGTTGTTTTATGAGATCTGTGTTAGCTAAGGCATGATTTAACTGCTACCTCTGTCTATCAGAAACATGGGTGTCACATTAGGTGCGAATTTCTCATTTCTCATCTACTGGTCCAGGTTATGCTTGAATAGGGTTAGGGTTAGGGTTAGGAGAAGACTCTGCTTCACTTGGATGGGGAGCCTATTCCAGTGATTGGGAATTCTTTAAGGTTCATATCTGTTCCTCAAACATGTGCTATTTAGATTGCAAGCAAAGTTTAAAGACTTAGATCTAGTAGTTCTGAAGCTGTTTGTTTTGCAGATATGCAAAAGGTCAATCAATGTGAGATCCAAGGATGCCTTGTATACCAGGCATAAGTCACCTGAGAAGTTTGTAGGAGATAATTTATAGGGATATGCCTTTGAGGTGATCTACAAAAGGTATTGTGTTTATGTCCTGTATTCTTTTTGTGAGAAATCTCTATGGATGTTAAAGTTGTTCATAGGTTCATAGGTGATTACTAGGCTAAAAATCCCAGGAGGCCTTTTTAGGTTTAGCCATGCTTTCCCAAAAGTGAGATTCAAACACTGTATCTTGTCACTGTGAGATAAATATTGTAACCATTAGCCACCCATCCTCCCATACATTTGCATGTGCCTGGTCAGGTACATACTAAAGAAAGTGATATACTCAATGATGAGTCTGATGAAGGCTGAGTATAGTGGCATGATGACTTCTCTGGACTTAGCTGCCATGCCATTATTTATAAGTTAAATGACATAGAATGATTTCTTACTACCTTAGACTCATGTTGGTTGAAAACCAGATTACTATCTACACGAGTCCCTAAATTCCTGAATAGTGTGTCTACTTTTGGGAGTGTAATATTGATGAGGTAGTTTCCCTGGGGTGGCTGAATTCCAACAAAGTACTATTATGCATTTCTTGGCATTGAGTTTTAAACTGTGGCTTTAGCACCAGTTTTTGACTGTGTTAGACCTTCTTTTAAAATGTTTGAGATTTGCGGATTTCTGTGATTGCTCTCAGCTTGCAATCATCTGAAAAACTGGCAAGCCAGAGGCCCTTGATATTGGCCTTGATTTCTGAGAAATAGATGCCAAAATGTTGCAGACCTAGCATAGAGTGGCCTGTTTTTGGAGGTGGTCTCTCCAGTCCTCACCTCCAGGGGTCCTAGCTGTGAGCCAGTTAGCTATCTAGTGGTTACATAGGGGTTTATGTTTAATTCCATGAGTTTGCTTACAATGTCCAAGTGGGGTATTGTATCAAATGCCTTAGCTAGGTCAAGGTAGGAAGTATGCATCATTTTTCCCCTATCCATTGTCTTAGTGACCTTCTCAAAGAAATCCACCAAGTTCAGTAGGCATGGCCTAGCTTTGACAAAATCAAATTGGGTTGGTTCCAGTATCTGAAAGTTTCCTCTGTTAATGTTAATCATTTCCATGACAATTTTTCCACTGCTTTGCATATGGGACTAGACAGACTAATGAGTCTGTAGTTCCCAAGATCCACTGATGACCTGCCCTTGTGCAGAGGGGTGAATGTTGCTATTCTACAGTCATGTGGCATGAAGTCTGTTTAGAAACTATGGTTGAATGGAGACTTAGTGGCCCTTAAAGGTCATATTCCAGTTTATTTAGGAGGCATCCTTGGATATCTGTGGGAATGAGCCAAGGGCCATGTAAATGTGCCAAATTTATATAGGCACTTAAAATACAAGAAACTGGCTTCTAAACCAAATGGCCAATAAAACAACAACACTTACGGCTTTCTTATGTGTTTCCCAACTCAGACAGACCATGCCACCACCTATTACCACTAGATGGAATATTTCTGTCTTCTTAGTGAAAAACACAAAAAAGATTGCATGAGAGTGTATGCTAACACAAACCAACTTTAACAAACTAGCTAGACAATGCAATTTCAAGTCAGTCAGACCAAAAGCAAGACATTTTGAGCAAATGCAGTGATGTCTGCCTTAAATGCAGATAACTGTGCAGATAAATCAAAAAATCAGCAGATGATCCGTTAAATACCTTCTGGAAGTGTGATTTTTAAAAATACAAGTACTTAACTTTTGCCAGGATGGCATATGATGCAAGGAAATCACTTCAGAACACAGATAAGGATTCCCAGCATTGCTGAGCTCTGTGAGAATGAGTCAAGAACCTCACAACTGTGCTTAAGTTATACAGGCACTTAAAACACAGGAAACTGTGTAGAATCCCTTTAGCAAAGCCAAAAGTGCAGAAATACAATAATTAAGTACCAACAACAAATATAAAGTAGCAATTTATACAGTAGCACTTCCTGTACTATGATGACAGGCAGAATCCTACAGTTTCATCTGAAATGAGGGCAGTGCATTCGTAACCCATTCTCAAATTCCTCTTCCTAGCTCCAGAGCATGAGACACTAATCCAACTCAGCTCATCTGCACCTCAGTCAGGACTTTATAATGTAATATCTTGAAACTGGCCTTATCAATCATCTTAGATAGTTCTTAGTCAAATATTCAGGAAACTATACTTATAACCTTAGATATGAAATGTACCTATGATTCCTATCTTATCCCTAAGGAGTCCATTGCAACTCAGTATTGTCAATGGCTTAACCATATTGCCAGGTTATGTACAGGTAGTTTATGTAGTGAAAACTTTCAGTGATAGCAAATGCCACTATGCTAGAGAAATATGTTTTTTTTTTTAATTCTAAAGTAATGCAGAATCGATATAGATATATTATAGTGATGAAATGCATGACAAATTTTGAAGAAAAGTCTTATTTCAACTCCTAATGCAAACTGCGTACAAAGCAACATGGCAACCTGTCACTGTAGAATGCCAGTTTGACTCATTTGTTACCTAATCATAACAAGCCATATTTTAGGCTTTCATTGATACTTCATAGTGAATTATAATTGGTCAATCTAGTACAACATGCACTTAATACTGCAGTTCAATACTAAAAATGGCTTGGCCATATTGCCATGGTCATTAAAAAGAATTTTGGTGGTGGCAGCTTTTTTGTCACAGAACAGGTCAATATTCTGAATAAATATGTATGTTTTTTACTTCTGAAGTAATTACATCTCAATAGAGATACATTCTGTGAATAACAACAGAGATATATTCTGGAAATATACATTGTTCTACTTTTCGTTAGGGAAGCCTTACATGTACCACTATTGTAAAGTGAGTAATATGCAAAATGACAGACTGTTGCTGAGAAATGTTATGTAAACCCCACATTTGTAATCTGTATATAACAGCGTGCTTTATATTCTTCACAGTTCTTAGTAAATATTTCAGAGCATTAAACCTGCACAAGGAGGTACAAAATTCACCAGAGTGGCATTATCTACTTTGGACAGACATGTAACTCGGCAGGGGAGTTGACTGGGACATTTCAACTTGGTCTACACAGGAAGATTTGGCAGTTGTAGCTGTCTGGTGACAGAAAATGTCATGTTTCTAGAGAAATACATGAACATTTTACATCTGATGCAAGACTACTTATTACAAGCATGTTAGCAACAATTAAGATGCTCTCCAACTTAACCACAAATTGTATGTACATGTTTTATATAAATCATGTAACAGCTATTGCAATAAAGGAATTCAGTTTGGAACAATGTATTTATGTTTTCCTGCATAAACAAGCCCAGTGATTCAATAACCTGTGTTTAGGTTGAGCGTGAAGTCTATACAGAGTTTACATGTGTGTGCGTTGAGCAGTGTTGCCAGCCAGGAACCATGTAAGCGAACATGGATAGCAATCCAGTTTACAGTCTGCGGTTTTGTGTGGAATGATGCAATGACCACCAGGGCTCCACAGATAGCTCTCAATCTCTTAGTTCAACACATCTGCACAAAGGCCAACATAATGCAGGGACAATGACTCAGAAATAGGGACATATTTGAAATAGAAGCCTTATAGAAATGTGGTAGAAGTACATGTTATGAAGGATTTGAAGTATGAAACTCAAACATACCTCTCAACCTCTTACAGCAAAAAATATGGACAAAGCCATAAATAACATTAGGACAAAGGCCCAAAAATAGGGACAGATTTTTAATATTTCTGTTACATAATGAGAAAGTTCAGAGAATAATAAGTTTTACATTAGCATGAATTTTCTGAAGAGCATGAAGTTTGAACCTCAAATGTCTGTAATTATTTCTGACTTCAATCCACAATTACATGCCAATGATTTGCCAGAAAACCAAAATTTTATGAGGAAAAGATCATACATACAAGACAAAAATCTGGACATTCTGCAAAAGTCTAGATAACTGAGAAGTATGAACTCAAATGTATGTAATATTTAGTCACATCAGTCCTATTTTCATCCCAGTGATATGGCAGAAAGCCATAGATTTGATAAGGAATACATATGGGCATCCTGTGAATATCTGGACAGTTGAGAGGTATGAATGCAAAGTATATTGTCCAAACATAGTACCGGACAGTGTATCTACAGTGCAGGGTATTGTGATGGGCAAAGTCATTCACACTGCTTACCTTGACCTGGCCAAGGCATTTGACACAATACCACTTGGGTATTGTTGACAAACTCAAGAGGTGAGGTACAAACCCATATGTCACCCAGTGGATAGCCAACTGGCTCACAGACAGGACCCAGGAAGTTAGAATTGGGCAGTCCACCTCTACAAAGAGGCCAGTCTCAAGTGGAGTCCCCTCAGGGATAAGTCCTTGGACTGCTCCTTTTTGGCATTTTCTTCTCAGACATCAAGGCCAATGTTAGTGGTCTCTGGCTGACTAAATTTGCAGATGATTGAAAATTAGGAGCTGTCATTGAATCTCACACTGACACAAATGTTCTCCAGGAGGGGCTGACACAGACAAACAACTGTTGTCAGAGCCATGGACTAAAACTAAATGCCAAGAAATGCATAGTAGTATCCTTTGGGAAGTCTTCCATCCCTGGTAACTATCAATTTGACAACATACACCTTTAGATGACCCAGTAGTCAGGGACTTACAGACACACATAGATAGTAATCTAGTCTTTGATCATCATGTGTCTACAGTGGTGAGAAAATCATTCTGTGTTGCACAACGTATAAACAAAGGTATGGCATCTAAGTCCAAGGAAGTCATTGTTCTACTATATTCAACATTCATCAGACATATCACTGAGTACAATGCCCCCTTTGGGATGTACCTAACCAGGCATATCTAACAAATGGAACGTCCACAGAGGTTCCTCACTAAAAGAATACAGGGTGTAAGTAATATGTCCTATGCAGACCGCCTCAAAGCCCTATCACTTTATTCTGTCTCCTACAGGCTTTTGAGGGGAGGTCTATGCCTGGCATACAGGGCATTGTCAGACCCCATTCTGATGGACCTCCTTCATATCCACAAAACAAACAGCACCAGAATTACCCATTATAAAGACTTAACCCTTGCCTGTGATATACATAGTACCTGCTGGAGAGACAGGTATGTATCCCAGAGACTACTCCGTCTAAGGAACAGGCTCCAAATCCATGTGAAGCAGAGTTCCTCTATAACCCAATTCAAGTGCAACTTGGACAATTGGATGGGAAACCAGAAGTTCATCTCTGGTTTGGCACCTATGTCTCTACTGGACAGAGGTAACCTGTAAATGGTTCATCTCCCAGGCCCATGCTTACACTTATCAAGGGTACCAGAAGTTGTCAGAGATTTGGGATGCATGGCTGGGCTTAAAAAGGCCCTTGTGGTTGTTAGCCTAGTAAACACCTATGAACCTATGATATCCCATACCTGGCATACTGCACTGAAGCTGTGTAAGTGATCTGTAGTGGTATATGGACTGCCATTTGAAATAAACACTCAGAGGAAGTGTATGTATTGAATGGGGATGCACAGATGAATTTTAGGAATGAACACCAGGAAAGAGGACAGGTGAAACAACCTAATGTACAGCAGATGAGGGCATGTTAGTGGATGATGGCTGTAGCAGCAACACCAATTATATAGCTGTATGGTACAGTAGGGACTGCATAGTGAAAATGTGTTTTATAAATAATATTATAATAATAATAATATAACAAAATCCCTAACCTCCATGCATGGCTTCACCATAACCATCCAGAAATAACCGCCATCTCAGAGACCTGGCTTAAACCCTCCTTAAAGGACAGCAAAATTCTCCCACCAGGCTAGCAAATAATTTGTAATGATAGACTTAACAAAAAGGTGGAGGTGTAGCCATAATCTCCTTGCCCACCTATACTATAACTCCTTATACCAATCCTATCCCCAACTTTGGCCACACTAAAATCACTACTGTGCTACTAAAACTAAACAATCACAAATCCATATGTATAGCTGCCCTATATATATGTATATATATATATATATATATATATATATATATATATATATATATATATATATATATATGGGTTCATGTCATTACAACGACAAGCGGAAGATCGACAGTCACTCCACCGACACATGAAATAATCGAAACCGCAAACACGGACATTTAACAGGTAAGAGGTTTACATTTTGCTAATCATGCCTACCACACATGCATAACACTGCCACACTTACTAAAACATGGTAAAATCCTGGAGAAATGTATTCATACCCAACTCATGTCCTATCTTACCCAAAACAACCTATATATATATATATTTACACCCCCCCCCCCCACCCCCGGTAACAACATCCCAATATTAGAAGATATCTTCTCCTAGGGGACACTAACATAAATTGGGCCTCAGTAGATACACCAGACCCATTTCAATCAGTCAATCTCTTCAATTTCACCCAACTTATAAACTCCCCTACCACACCAAAAAAGATGGGTCCTCTGGCACTGTCAATGACTGGATCCTTACCTCCCATCCCAACCTTATTTCAAACTCAGGAATCCTCCCAAACCCCCTCAGCAACCACCTTCCAGCCTTTGCTGACCATCACGCCTGCTCTCTCCAGCAACAACACCATTACACACACACACACACACACACACACACACACACACACACACACACACATACACACACACACACATGCACAATCTCTCCCACTTCAACCCTCAAACTTTCTCTGAATGTCTAAGAATTACTGACTGGTCCTGCCTAAGAACCCTACCCTTGGACAGTGTCACTATCTATTTCAATGATACAATCATAAACACTCTCAACAACCATGCCCCTATAAGAACCAAATGAATTAAAGCCCAATACCTCCCCATGGCTGTCCAAAGAAACCAAACTTGCCATGCTACAAAGAGATAAAGCCTGAAAACTATGCAAAAAAAAAAAAAAAAACTACCTACTAGAACTCAAACAACTTCATAGCTCTATAAAAAACATAACCAGCGATCATAAATTATACTATTTCAAACATAAACCAACCACTCAACCAACCCTAAAAAGTTCTGGGCCTCTGTCTTCGCTTTCCTCCACCCAGGAAACAAAGAGAACCCCTGCCCAAACCCAAACCTTACTGACCTGGACATTGCAACTCAATTTAACAGCTTCTTCATAGATTGCATAGCCAAATTATCCTCCTCTTTTCCCCACCACACCAACATCGACTCCTCCAACCCCACCAACCCCCTTTCAAACTTGAATCCATCCTCACATGTACTATAAAAAAATACTACTTCAACTGAAACCTAGCTGGAAAGCACCTGACAATCTCCCTACAACCTTCCTAAAACTTTCTGCTGACAGTATAGCCCTTCCCATTTCTATCTTAATTAACAGATCCATCCAAGAAGCATACATCCCATCCATCTGGCTCCAAGCATACATCATCCCACTACACAAAGGAGGCAAAAACACTAACACCTAAAGCTATTCTTTCCCCTTTCAAAAATCCTGGAGAAATGTATTCATACCCAATTCATGTCCTATCTTACCCAAAACAACCTTCTTGCCCCTACTCAATATGGTTTCCACCCTGGCCATAGCTATCCTTTCTCAAAACCATAAATCAAGCCTATGACTCTGGTAAACTTGTATCTTCCCTGCTCCTAAACCTATCCAAAGCTTTTGACACCGTCTCCCACCCTTTATTCTAAACTCAGCTCTCATCTCAAAACCTCTCCACCTCCACCTTGGCCTGGTTCTCAAGCTACCTCTCTGAATGTCAACAAGCCGTGCAATGGACATTCTCAACCTCCAGTTTTCAAAACACCCCCACCAAGGTCCCACAAGGTTCTGCTCTAGGACCACTACTCTTCAATATATTTATTAACAACTTTCACTGTGCCATCCTGACTTATCAATTGTCCAGTATGCAGATGACTCAACTATCATCTGCTCTGCTTACACCCCCTCCGACCTACTTCTAAAACCTCAGCTAGCTTTTTCTAAAACAGAATCCTGGATGAAAAATAACCACCTTGCCCTTAATTCTAATAAAACTAAACTGATGATCTTTTCCCCTCTCAAGAAACTCTCCAATAGACACAATACCAAACTCTTTGGCATCATCATCAAAGAGCATCTAAATTTTGACACCCATATTCAACCCACCATTAAAAAACCCACCAAAAAGTCGGACTTCTATACAGGCAAAACTGCTACATCTCCCCCTCCACCAGGAAAAAAAACGTAGCTTCTTCCTACCTTCTCCACTCTAATGTATAGTGCCCCCCCCCATTAAGTAATCTCCAACTTGGTCTACAATCCAGGCTCAAATCATGCTATAATAAGATAAGCAGATTTACTACCAACTCTAAAAATTCCTCCCACCACTGCCACTCTCTCCATACTCTACAATGGCTCAAACTTCCCAATTACCTGATCTTGCTTAAACTCACTAATGCCCACAAGCTCATCCACAAACCTACTAGCTGCCCCTCTCTCTCTGCCACACTAAAATCCTATATCCCTAACTGCTCACTCAGATCAGAAAACCAAAATCTCCTACAGATCCACAAACCATCATGACCCCCTGGCCACCCCCTGCTTTCCTGCTCTATTTCTAAACTACGGAACTCTCTCCCTCCCACTCTTCACAATACCCAGGACCACACTAAATTCAAATTTCTCTTTTTCTCCTATCTTACTACTAAATGGATATGCCCATCCCAGTCCCCAACTTAAATTCCCCCCTCTATCCACCTACCTCTCCACCCTCTCTGCAACAACTACTTCTATGATCACCCCACTACACCCTAATGTGACAGTCACCTATTGCACCTAGTCCTCTCTCTTACTCAATCTGTTATCTTAACTTTTTTTTCATATATACTTATCACTTCTCTGTATCGAAAATATAATTTATTGTATTGAATACTGCATTTCTCTGCTAATCAATTGTATGTTATCTCATTTTATTTCCATTGTACAGTGTATATTCTCAACAATTTGATCGTATAGGGCATTTTCTCTGTAACTGTTCATTGGAGCCTTTCTCCCTGAGCCTCCACTGAAAAAGGGCTATTCATGGCCCAGTGGAATTCCCTGGTCATCAAACTGAAGTAAATAAATAAATGTGACTGTCAAACAAGCTGACATAACAATGGGGAGGATGTCTGTGTTAGATAAGCATCCTTACATGAATAATGCAGAAGACATCTAGCAGGGATCTGATGTAAAGTTGGGGTAGGATGTATATTGTGAAGTTGTGCAAACTGATTTGTCTGAATATGAGTGTAATCTCAGCAAAGGTCTCCAGCAAGTGGGGCACAGGTAACCGCTCATGGAAAACATTAAAAGAACTAACCACAATCATGGGCAATATCAGAATATACGACCAGTAATCACATGCCTTTGACATAAAATATGCGATTTACAGTAATAAGAGATAATTCTGCACAAACACACTTGAACAACTATTGTGATACATCCACACTCTATGAGGGTAACCATGCACACCGTCCTGACACTGTAACATCTGTTGGAGGTGTTAGGAGGGACACTGCTATACCTGTTTTTGTCACATTATGAGCAATGCAGGCTAGCTGACTGGTGTGCATGCAATATATATATATATATATATATATATATATATATATATATATATATATATATATAAATCTATATATATATATATATATATATATATATATATATATATATATATATATATATATATATATATATATATATATATATATATATATATATATATATATGGGTCCTAGTTAAATGATCAAAGTTCAGAACTTCAAATTTCATATGGCCAAAACCATATGATTGAAGTTCTAAAACTTCCAACACTTAAACAGAGATCTCCGTACAGCTTGGAATGGGAATATTCCCTTTTCCTCGCTGTAGTACGATCTCGGAGTTGGTATATTTTAATAGCGGGGGTGTGGAGGGTGCAGGGGGCTTGCTCTCCCCTGCATATATGTGTTTTAATTTGTTTTTGTTTTTTTTTTTTTTAAATGTTTGAGATTACAAAACTTTGATCATATGGTCCTGACCATATGAGTTCGAAGTTTTGTAATTTCGATCATTCAACATAGACCCATATACATATATATATATATATATATATATATATATACATACATATATTTATATATATATATATATATATATATATATATATATATATACATACATATATATATATATATATATATATATATATATATATATATCACAATCCAACAATCCACACTGTTATGAATGATATACATGCTACTAATGTTGTCAAACATCTATGTATGTAGTGTGTGCATCAGCTAAACAGGTAGCAGACATGCATCTGCTGTAACAACTTGATTGGCATTCTGCACCATCAGACAGTCATGTACATGCCACAAAAAGAATTCCTGGGTATGGCCAATAAGCTGAGTGACAGCTCACTGTAACAAAGGTGTTACACATCACTGGAAGATGTGTAGAGAGGTACATGAAGAAGGGTGCATTGTGCTCAGTTATTGTGATGAAGGCTGGGAACTATGAAGGTATTATGGTCTCTGATGTGGATGTCCTTCATATACTCAGTACTCGTGTTACATACAAGGGATTAGTCAGCACTGTGACCACATGCTGGTGGATGTTCCACTTACCATCTACCCCAGGACACAGGTCACATAGCTATTGCTCTGATAATAGGGTGCGATGCCCACATTATACATAGGTTGTGTGTTTTATTTCTGACTTAACAAATCCCCCTGTGTTTTCTTGTCATTGCAGGTGTTGTTATGGCTGTGGCAGCAATCTTTGGTATGTGTTGATAATGTGTGTATTATACTAATATCACAGTTGGAGTCAATGGCTGTCCACAATCTGTAGCCCTTCAGGCAGTTGTTTGGACAAAGGATATGTATGTCATCTGAGATGTCCATCACGTAAATAATGAACAGGAAAGGGCCTAGCAGACAGCCCTGATGTATGGAGCTGATTACAGGACCTGAGATATAGGTCACTTCACACATTTCAACATAGTGAGATACCACGTATGTGATATACTGGTCTACCCACTTGGTGATATAGCTGTTTATGGCCACATATGACAGTGTAGATTGAAAACCTCAGTGTGGATTTGCAACAAATGCCTTAACCTGGTCAGGTTTTACAAGATGATACTGTTGTCATCATGCATGCCATCAATGATCTCTTTGAGGACACCTACCAGATGTAACAGACATGATGTAGCATTAACAACTGACACAGGTCTGTTGCACACAGCCAGAATATTACTAGTTTCTATTTAGAAGAGGTCCATGATGACATCTTGGTCTACCTCACAGTTGAGGAGTGTCAGGATGTCTCTATACATGCATGCATCAGGTGCCGACCCCCCAACTCAGATGGATGCATGTTGATGTACACCCTTCTATGGGAACATAACCTGTGTGAAGGGTGTTATGAAGTGTGTATTCACCTGTGTTAGGAAGGTGTATGTGCTGAGTCATGTCATAAACGATCTGTGATTTTGTCACAGCCCACTGATCCCATGTGATAGGCCTGGATGAGTAAGACAGTGTATACTGCCTATCATGATCTGGCCTAGGGTTTTGACACAATCCCCCATGTAGATATCATTGAGAAACCCTCCAGGCCATGAAGTAGCCCTTACATCACTAGATGGGTAATCAGTTGGCTCACCAACAGAACACATACTGTGAAAGTTAGTGAATCAACCTATACCAGTAGAGTTGTCACCACTGACAAACCCCAGGGATCTGTGCTTGGCCCTTCACTGTTTGGACTATATTTCTCGACTGTTCAGGCTAAAGTATTTGGCCTTTGACTTACCAAGTTTGCTGATTCTTGCATACTGGGTGCAATCATTTAGTCCACCAATGATGATAACATAATACAGGAGGAGATAACACAGACAAATGATTGGTGACAAAGGCACATGACACACGGTGTACACATAAATGCAGAAATTTGTCTTTTTTATGTAGTTTGTCTGGAAAGTTGACTTCCATGTTAATCACAGCATTGACAGCAGTCCTACTATGCTGAAACCCAGTGATGCAAGCACTGGTAACACGTTTAGATAGAAATCTGAACTTCAAGCACCAAGTGTCCACACTGGTATTGAAAGCATGTGTTGTGCACATCATAAGGCATACCATCATATTCAGATGTTAGGATTGTATGACAGCACTGTACTCAGGTCTCATAAAAACACTAACAGAGTATAATGCTCTTGTTGGCATGTACCTGACCAGACACAAGCAGCAGCTGCTGAGACCACAGGGCTTTCTCATCAAGAAAGCACAGGGCCTACAAACCATGCTATGATGTATATGGGTAGATTGAAAGCCATGTCACTGTATCCTGTCTCATATAGGATGAGGTAACTTCTGCCTGGCCTCCAGGCCATTCTTTGACCTTGCCCTGATGGGAATACTGTATATCCACAAATCTGATATAGTTAATGACATCAGCAGTGTCTGTTGAGGTAAATATGATGTTGGTGTAAAATGCTTTCTGTAATGTCAAGGACAAACACACAGACACACACACACACACACACGCACACACACACTCACATGCACACACACTTACTGCTGTGAGACTACAACCCCTGCCAATCTAAAGTACACAGACTACAGAACTCAGTACTGTACACATCACAAGTCTGACTTGGAGTGTCTCAGACAGCACTTTACAGCTGATGACATCAGCAGTGTCTGTGGAGGAGAATATCATAATAACAGTGTCCCATATGCTGTTATAAAATGCTCTCTTTAAAGTCAAGCAAGAGTGCATGCACACATGCACACGCCCAGTTGACAGTAGTGAGAATAGAAAGCCTACCTATCTAAGTACATAGACTACAGAACTCAGTACTGTATTCATGCACCATGGCACAGATCTGAATTTTACAAGAGTGCAGGTCAACTTATAGTAGATGACATTAGCAGGCCATGTGGGAGAAAAGATGTTGGGAGGCCTGCATGAAATGGATGTGTAGGCATGTACAAGTATCAAAATACTGTCAATACATGGCATTGGAGCAGTAACTATAGGATACCCACTTCTGCTCTTCTGTCTAGAGACACACACACACACACACACACACACACACACACACACACACACACACACACACACACACACACACACACACAAATACACACACACACACACAGGCACACACACACACACACACACACACACACACACACACACACACACACACACACACACACACATGCACACACACATACAATTGACTGCAGTGAGAACAGAACCCCTACCTATCTAAGTACACAGACTACAGAATGCAGTACTTTATGCAAGTGCCATGGCACAAGTCTGACTTTTATAAGAGTGCAGGTCAACTTATAGTGGAAGACATCAGCAGGCCATGTGGGACAGCAGATGTTGGGAGGCTTGCATAGATTAATAGCTTCATATGTTCATAGGAGGTTACTAGCTTAATGGTCCCAGGGTGTTTACAAGCCTAGCTGTGTAAAAACACAAGTGCTCTTATTGAGCATAGTTAGATGGTGGTTGTTAGCAGAGCAATTTTGTGAGAAGCACCAACTGGCTTTCTCCATGATGGACATCCAGTTGTCAAGGTTGTGCTTGAGCAGGGTCATTGAGGATTGCTTCACATGTAGTGGGAGACTATTACAGAGGAGTGTCAATTGCTGCGGGATACATCTGTCTCCCCAGCATGTTCTGTTTATGTCACAGGCTAGGTTGAGAACCCCAGAGCAAGTTTTTCTTGTCCCATTTGATTTACAGATGTCCAGCATTTCCAGTAGGGTAGGGTCAAAGACAGCTCTGTAGGCCAGGCATAGGTCACCTCTCAGCAGCCTGCATAATACTGAGTACAGTGACAGGTCTTTCAGTCTTTCCATCTCATATTTTGGAGGCCCTGGACTCTCCCAGTCACAAACCTCTGTGTTTTCTACAAGTGCTGCAGGTGTCTGGTGAGGTACAGAAAGAAGGCAGCATTGTACTTGTCGCTCTCCTATCTAGAACATAATAGAAGAGTCTTTGTGGTTTCTGTTCAAGCAGCTTTATTATATACAAACACATTATGATAGAAGTTTAAATAACACAACTCCACGACCAGCAAGAACAAAAATATCTAGAGGTAGTGTAAAATACAAAATCCTTAATTCAAATTGATCCAGAAGAGAACGTAACACAAGCGTTTTCGCTCAGGTAATCCTGAGCTTTTTCAAGTGAATACAAAAGCATTTGCTAAACCAAACCTTTATATAACCGTCAGTGCCACATTAATTATAAACAAGTGATGCTAATCAAGTAATCAAGTATTTAAAGAAGCTTTGCATTAATTAAAACATGAAATGAAATATTATGTTATTGAAATATTAAAAGCTGGATTCTGCAAAATGGATATTAAAACCAAATAAATACATAAAATTAATAAACACTGTTTCTGTGTAATAAAATCAATGCTAAAAATGTTTAAAATTCTGCTATTGGGGACTCTAGAGGTCTGTGTGTTCTGATTGCCTAGAGATACATCTCTATAAAAGTATTAGGGATCCTTTTATTCAGTCTTCATTTATGGGAAATTCTTTATTCTTTTTCTTTATTTGCATCTACCCTATTATTCAAAAAGCTTTCCAAAATCAGGTAACTAACTACAGGATTGCTAAAAGGAGCATAAGAACTATAGATGTATGAACTTACAAAAACTGATAGAAGTTTACTGACTTTAACTTAAGTAACTTATATACAAACTAACTACTGCAATCATACATGGTCACTCTCTGGCTGCACTATCAAAATGGCACTGGGAATAGCATGTGCCTGGTATTTATATGTGCATGCCCAGTCCTTGATATGCTTCTTAAAGACACAGCACATACACTCTGATCTACATCCTCCCTCTTTGAGAAATAGATCATGCAACGTTATGAATCTATTTGGCATGCAGATATTACAAGTAGTTCTTTGTCATGCAATTATACAAGATTAGGTACATATATACACAGTTATGTTCATGTTGCTGCATATTTCACACTGGGCCTGGATATTTAACCATATCTTGTGACATAAAACTGGGAATTGAGTTTAGCAACTGGAGCTGTCTCTACAGAATGTTCACCCATGGAAGTGTTTGGAATATCTTCAGGAATAGAAGTAGAGGTTGAAAACACTCAGGATGGGAACAACATCTGGTTCACCCTGAGATCAATTTTTATTTTTATTTATTTATTTATTTAAATTTGTTAACTAATAGTGTCTGACTGGGTTGAAAAAAACCCGATTTCAGCAGAGTCCTGGGGAGAAAAGGTCAACAACAAAAAGAACATTATTAAGGTACAAGCAGTAAACTTAGTTTAAGTAGTACATCGCTAACAATATATAATGAGCTTAACAAATATATTGCAGCAACATATAACAACAGAAACACAATGTAAACATGTATGTTTCAGGTATACAGGAATACTTTTTTTTTACAGTCTATATGAGGTACATAAGTCATGTAGCTTTACAAGGTGAGTCACTTCTGAAAGACCAAAATTGGTCATGTAGTTTTACAAGTTAGGTCATCGGAAGGAACAAAGATTAATAAAGAAAAGACAGATAGTGGGATAGCCCTATGTGGGATGAGCACTATTTGGGCTATCATGTGTGAGATGAGTGGGGAAAAAAAGGAAGAATATAAGTTGGGAGCAATACCGGGGCATAGCCAATGATCATTTAAATAATCTTTCAGGGTAGTTTTAAATGTGGACATGTTGGGGTTTTTAGTTATATGTTGAGGAAGGGTGTTCCAATCTTTGACTATTTTATGGGAGTAGAGGGAGTCACCATGACAGTTGTGAGACTGGGTTACTTTAAGCATTAGTTTGTTGGATTATCTGAGGAGTCTACTATTTGTGTTTGACTGGACTAGGTTTGAAAAAGCTGGGCAATCGGTAGTGTTGAATATGATTTTATGGGCAAGTGAAAGTTGTTTTAGTAATCATAGGTTGGGAAGTTCTAGCCAGTTAAGCTGTCAGAGAGCAGTGCAGTGGTGTGTTCTGCGAAGTTGGTTGGTGACAAACTTAGCTATTCTGTTATAGCAGGACTCTAGTTTATTTAGGTCAGTTTTGATAGGTTAATATAGACCTCAGAGCAGTATAGGAGGGTGGATAGCAAGTGGGATCTTGCAGTGGCCAGTCTAGCTTGTTGTGTAAGGTAGGGTTTAACCCTGTATACACCATCTAGTTTAGAGTGGATTTTTTTGATGGTCAGATAGATGTGTTTATCAAATTCTAGTGAGTCATCTATGGTTACCCCTAGTAGCTTGGTCTGATTGGTGGTGTGATGCCTGTGCACTGGCCCAGCAATCAAGGAGCCTCAATCCTCACCACTAACACAAGTGAGGGGCGTCCACATTGGGGAAGTATAACAAATACACACACAGTAAAGTACAATTTACCTTAAGAGCACACAGAGATGACAGTCAGTTTGGGGCTGGTTTCTCCCTTTCTCTCCAGATCCCCAATACAACTCCCCACTGGCACAGCTATAGGGTCCAGATCTCAGCCTAGTGGGCAATCTAAAACCTCCAGCACCAGCTCTGTCCAACCACTGCTTCGTGTCCCTGCCCAAGTAGGTGACACACACACACACACACACACACACACACACACACACACACACACACACACACACACACACACACACACACACACACACACACACACACACACACACACACACACACACACACACACACACACACTTTGAGATATGAGTTATATACAAACACACAGACACTCCTGGGGATTCTCCATCTGTGCCCTCTTTCTGCCCACTCTAAAGGTAGTACCAGCTGCCACCACCCACTAATATCAGCTACTAAAAAGGCCCTTAACAAAGAGTGTCCAATTATTACTGTGCAATATTATTATCCAAATGGTAAGTGTAACTGAAGAACAAGGCTTATTTGGAGTGGCTTAGTACAGTATCATTATATACATGCAATGTACTCTAGAGCTTAAATTATCACTACATAAAACAGCCACAGTTGAAAGGTTTACAAATATTTAATAATAAATAATAAGAACACAAGACAATACTTCTTACTACACAGTGTTAGTTAAGAGTTCAGAGATCACAGAGAAATACTTAAAATAATACAGTAGAAAAGTTCTGACATCAATACGGAAAAACAATTAGTCTAATCTTCCTATTTCCTAGCTATATCTAAGAGAAAACACAGTTCTAAACTAAACTTACATATAGAGTAAGACAGTGCTGGTGATGTTGGATGTTCTGAAGACAAATGCTAAAATGTTCTCTGATTCTCTCTCTTTAAATTGATAACACAGTGCTGCTTCACATTACATCATTCTTAACAATTCTCTGGTTTTCCCAGGCTAACAGAAACTCAGAGGGTAATAGCCCTTTTGATCATGCAGCTGGTCAGGAAGCCACAACAATAAAATAAATTATACATGGAAATTCTAGCCATTAGCTTTGGTTTCAAAACAATAGGCAGAATGCCTTTATCTAGACATCTCAGTTCTGAGTTTTGACATCAGACAATTACAGAATGTTTGACTTATCAGCTTTCCTCCAGCAGAGTGCAATGTGGTTACATTAATATTTACAAATGACAGAATTATCTACAAAATTATATCTGGCTAGGCTGGCAGCCTTCACCTATCTTCACATACCCCCCCCCCAGAGAACTCAAGCTAATTTTACAAATGACCCTTGAGAAATGTTGCTTGAGAGGGTTAGGTCTATCTGAGTATACTTTACCCTATTCCCTGTCTTGAGACCCCATCTGCATTGGCATTGCTAATCCCACTGTGGTGCTGCACTGACATATTATATGCTTGTAACCCTAGGCTCCATCTTAGCAACTTGGCATTTTGCTGGCTGGCTCTGTGTAACCATGTTAGGGGATTGTGATCTGTAACTATAGTGAATTTTCTGCCATACAGATAAGGCTGAAGTTTCTGCAGTGCCCACACTATGGCGAGACATTCCTTTTCTACAGCTGCATAGCATTCCTTCCTAGGTTGGAGCTTACAACTGAAATAAACCACTGGGTTCTCTTCTCCCTCTGAAGAAATCTGTCTAAGTACAGCCCCCACCCCATGGTTCAAAGCATCCACCTGCACAACAAATTATTTGCTGTAATCTGGACTGGCTAACACAGGAGGTCATCTCAAACCCTCCTTAAGCTCCTGGAATCCCTGCTCACATGCTGGGGCCCACACTACCTTATCTGGCCTGTTCTTCCTTGTCATGTCTGTGAGGGGAGCAGCTATGGTACTATAGCTGGGGACAAACTTTCTGTAGTACCTTGCTATCCCTAAGAATGCCCTCACCTGATTTTTGGTAACAGGTACAGGCCATACCTGAATGGCTTCTACTTTGGCAGGTTCTGGCCTGATCATACCACTCCCCACTCTATGTCCCTGGTAGGAGACCTCTGCCATATCCACCTGACATTTGCGGGGCTTAATGGTCAACCCTGCCCTCTGTAGTCTGTCCAACACCTCCCTGACATGTTGAAGGTGCTCTTGCCAGGAATGGCTGTAGATGGCAATATCAACTAGGTAAGCAAGGGCAAACCCTCCTGCTAGGATATAATCTACCAGCCTCTGGAAAGTTGCTGGGGCATTTTTCATCACACAGGGCATCTTTGTGAACTCATACAAGCCAAAAGGAGTCACAAAGGCTGACTCTTCTCTAGCACTGGGAGTCAATGGCACCTGCCAGTAACCCTTGGTAAGATCAATGGTTGTAAGACACTTAGGCCCACCCAGCTGCTATAGGGCTTCATCAGTCCTAGGCATGGGGTAAGCATCTGACTCTGTGTGACTATTTAATTTTCTGTAGTCCACACAAAACCTGGTGCTGCCATCTTTCTTTGGCACCAGCACCACTGGGGAGGCTCAGGGACTGTTGGATTCTTGAATTACCACTAGTTCCAGCATTTCTTGTATCTCCTCCCTCAGAGTCTGTTGGACTTTCTCAGGCACCCTATAAGGGGCCTGCCTAATAGGCCTTTGAGGTCCTTTATCCACCTGGTGCTGCACCAGGTGGGTGCACCCTGGTTTCCCAGTGAACATGTCCCCAAACCCCTGTAACACCGCTCAGATTTCTTGAACCTGGGTAGGAGATAGCTGTTGGGATATTGCTACCCCTTCCACTGAGGTGTCAGTCCGAGCCTCATTGAGGAGGTCAGTCACCAGATTTCTCTCAGATTCCTCCTGCAATCCACTGCAAATACTCAGCACAAGGGCCTCCCTATCATGGTAAGGTTTCATCATGTTAACATGGTACAACTTGTGTCCCTGCCTCCTGCCTAACAGTTCCACCATGTTGTTAACATCACTTACCTTTCTTACGACCTTGCAGGGGTCCCTCCTAGGCTGTTTGCAACTTGGTGTATCTGACAAGAATGAGAACCATTAACTGCTGCCCTACATCATGCTCTCTAGCTTGAGCATTCTTGTCATACCATACCTTTTTTTTGTTGTTGGGCTTCTGCCAAGTTCTTCTGGGCCAAGCCCATGAGTTCCCTGAGCCTTGTCCTGAGGTTTAGGGCATATGTCACAACAGACTCCTTGTGAGATTCACACTCAACTTCCCAGTCATCATGAATTAAATCAGAGGTCCCCTCACCCTATGCCCATACAGCAACTTAAAGGGTGAAAAGCCTGTGGATTCCTAGGGGAAACCTCTCTGTAAGTAAACAACAGATGGGGAAAATAGTTGTCCCACTCCCTCTTAAACTGGTCTGCAAATGACCATAGCATGGACTTGATTGTAGAGTTTAACTTCTCAACAAGACCATTAGTCTGAGGATGGTAGGGGGTGGTCTTCAGGTACTTTACCCCACAGTACTTTCACAGACAAGCCAACAGGTCTGACATGAAATTGGCACCTCTGTCAGTCAGTATTTCTTTTGGGAAACCTACCCTGCTGAAAATCTCTAACAAAGTATTTGCCACCTATTCTGCCTTGATGAAGGACAAAGCCACTGCCTCAGGATATCTTGTAGCATAATCTACTACCACTAGGATATACTTTTCCCCTGTGGATGTTGGGGTACTCAGAGGCCCCACAATATCCATAGCTACCCTCTGAAATGGCTCCTCAATCACAGGCAAAGGCATCAAAGGAGCTCTCACCTTGTCTCCTGTATTGCCTACCTTTTGGCACTGCTCACAGGTCCTGCAGTACCAGTTATATCTCTGGAAATTCCAGGCCAGTAGAAGTTCTGCTTAACACGTCTCTTTGTACATTTTATGCTGATATGACCTGCAAAGGGAATATCATGGGCTATGGCTAGAAGTGCCTGATGGTAGGCTCTAGGCACTACCAACTGCTGTACCCTCTTACCTCCTAGCCCTCCCTCAGGGGTCCACTCTCTATACAGTAACCCTTTGTCCCAGTATACAGATTCCCCCTTCCCTTGAGAATCAGGTGGCTCACTAGCTACCTGCCTCAGGCCTTGCAGTGTAGGGTCTGAGAGCTGAGTCTGTCTCAACTCTCTCTTTGTAACCCTTCCAGCTCCCCTTCCACAGGAAGCCTGACATCCTCTGACAGTGGCGCCTCACTGTCAGCCTGGGTACTACTACTCACCTCTACCTTTATAGTCACTCTGTCCACGGGAACATCAGTACCCACAAGCAGCTGTGGCTCACCTTCAGTCTCACTGCTACATGGTAGCTCCCTCCCTGAAGTAACCACCTCACCAGTCCTGGCTGCAAGTATGCAGTCTGTCTGGGTCTCCCCCAGGCTACCAGACCCACATGCTTGTCTTGAAGCCTGACTGCGTGTAACTGCATTAACACATAGTACTGCCTCATCAAAATCCTTCGCTATCAGGACATCTGCAGGATAGTAGTTTGGTACCCCTGTTTTCTCAAGATAACTTAATATTGGCATTTTGTTTTTCCCACTTACTGGCTCTCTTACCTTATGTTCCCCACCTTGCCTCCATGGACATCTGTATGCCACATGGCCCCATTCATTGCATTCAAAACATTTAACCCTAGGTCCTGGATATTTACCTGGACAAGTGGCTTCCCCTGCTACTGGTGGATTCTGTTGGGGCAGTCTGGGCAGCCCATCATGGGTTCCTTTAGACTCATGAGCAGTACTGGTGGCCCCTTTCCTGTGCAGGAATGCCCTGCTTGCTAGGTATAGGTCTCCTTTCTTCCCCAACTCTTCTGAAATAGCACATTGCCTATCAGCTAACCAGATCCTCATGTCCTCAGGCAAAGTGCTAAGGGCTTGTTCCCTCACCAAAAGGTCTGCCAGCCCTTCATAAGTGAGTGACCTGGCATCCACTCACCCACCAATGAATATAAGTGCTCAGTTCAGTGACATATTCACATACACTTTCATCTGCCTTGCTTCTATACTCAGAAAACTTTTTCCTATAAGTTTTAGGTGTTAGCTTAAAGAATTCTAACAAATAGTTCTTAACAGCAGTATAATCAAAATATTCACAGTCAGCAAGTTTAGACAACACAGTTTCATAGTTACCATGAAGTAAGGGGGTCAGGAACTGTACCCAGAGCTTTTGGTCAACATCAAACTGTTTACATACCCTCTCAAATATATGAATGAAACTATCAAAATGATCCCCCTCTGTAAACTGCAGAAGAAATGTACACCTTTTCAGCTTCTGGGGTCCAGTTATTCCCTTCCCCATTACATCCATGACTCTGGCGAAGACTCAGCATCTCCTTTTCATGCTGCCTCTGCCTTTCCTTCTCTGCAGCTTCCAGGCATAGCAGTTTCACATTCTCCTCAGTCTGTAGACATCTCAGTCTCTCTGCTGCTTCTGTTTCCAAATGCTTGGCCTCCAACTCAAGTCTCTTTAGCTCCAAACAGATTTTAAGTCCTTTGCAGAAATGTTGTGCTGTCCATTCTCTGAGTGTTGTACATCTCTACAGCCCTCCTGATTGCTGTTTTCTGATGCAGCTGTGACCAAAGCTGCAATCATGTCTGCCTTAGTCAGGTTTCCATGCATCAGTCCCCTAGCCTGGCACATCTCAGCCAGCTGGCTTCTTGTCAACTTTCTGTACTCCTCTGCTGACATGCTTGCCTGCTCTCTCTGACTAACTAAGCTAACAAAAGAAATAAAACAATTGTGATCTGAACACTGAGTATTCTCTGTGTGGATGATTTAGCATACAAAAACACCTCCAGTGATCACTGTACACAAGATAAAAGAACTCACTATCCATACCACTACAAGCCATTTAGTATGTGCTAACCAATTAATATGTGGTGTGGATATCCCACCACTGCCAAACAAGTAATATGTGATGCTCGTGCACTGGACCAGCAATCACAGAGCCTCAATCCTCACCACTAACACCAGTGAGGGGCATCCACATTGGGTAAGGATAGCAAATACACACACAGTAAAGTACAATTCCACTTAAGAGCACACAGAGATCACAGTCAGTCTGGGGCTGGTTTCTCCCTTGCTCTCCAGATCCCCAATAAGACTCCGCACTGGCACAGCTATAGGGTCCAGATCACAGCCTAGTGGGGAAGCTAAAACCTCCAGCACCCTCTCTGTCCAACCAGTGATTCGTGTCCCTGCCCAAGTAGGTGACACACGCACACACACACACACACACACACACACACACACACACACACACACACATGCGCGAGCTTTGTGATATGAGTTATATACAAACACACAGACACTCCTGGGGAGGCTGGCACAGATTCTCCAACTGTGCCTCCTTTCTGCCCAGTCTAAAAGGTAGTACCAGCTGCCACCACCCACTAATATCAGCTACTAAAAAGGCCCTTAACAAAGGGTGTCCAATTATTACTGTGCAATATCACTATCCAAATGGTAAGCGTAACTGAAGAGCAAGGGTTATTTGGAGTGGCTTAGTACAGTATCACTATATACATGCAATGTACTCTAGAGCTTAAATTATCTCTACATAAAACAGCCACAGTGGAAAGGTTTAAAAATGTTTAATAATAAATGGTAAGAACACAAGACAATACTTCTTGTTACACAGTGCTAGTCAAAAGTTCAGAGATCACAGAGTAATACTTAAAATAATACAATAGAAAAGTTCTGACATCAATACAGAAAAACAATGAGTCAATTCTTCCTATTTCCTAGCTATATTTAAGAGAAAACACAGTTCTAAAATAAACTTACATATAGACATATAGCCCAAGACAGTGCTGGTGATGTTGGATGTTCTGAAGACAAATACTAAAATGTTCTTTGATTCTCTCTCTTTAAATTGATAACACAGTGCTGCTTCACATTACATCATTCTTAACAATTCTCTGGTTTTCCCAGGGTATGAGAAACTCAGAGGGTAATAGCCCTTTTGATCTTGTAGCTGGTCAGGAAGCCACAGCAATAAAATAAATTATACATGTAAATTCTAGCCATTAACTCTGGCCTCAAAACAATAGGCAGAATGCCTTTATCTAGGCATCTTGGCTCTGAGTTTTGACATCAAACAATTACAGAATGCTTGACTTATCAGCTTTCCTCCAGCAGGGTGCAATGTGGTTACATTTTGGAAGTTCAACATTTACCATAATTTTCCTATATTTAAGAAAATAAGCATGTGGCTTACATTAATATTTACAAATGACAGAATTATCTTCAAAATTCTATCTGGCTAGGCTGGCAGCCTTCATCTATCTTCACAGGTGGGTTTGATTTTTGTACTGTTGTTAGATAGTATAGAGAGGGATTGAATACTGGGTTTGGAAGATTTATTAGAGAAAATTATGAGCTTGGTCTCATTTGGATTTAGGATGAGTTGGTCGCTGGAGAGGTACTTTTCAATGCCTTGGAATGATGATTGCATTTTGTGTTGGAGTTTTTGTAGGGAGTGAGCTGAGCAGATAACGGAATATGATGGTGGCATGTTGGGTGGTAGTATATAGGCTGTTGGTAAATATTATGAAGAGGAGGGGCCCAAGTATGGAGCCTTGTGGTACCCCCGTGGTGACTGGTAATAGTGGGGAGAGGCTGTTTGCCCATTTAGCGGCCTATCAGTCAGATAGATAACTGTGAAACCATGTTAGGGGTGTGGAATTGAGATTGTAGGTGGCAAGTTTGTTGAGGAGCAGCTGATGGGACACTGTGTCAAAAACTTTTGACATATCTAAGAAAATGGCTGAGACTAGTTGCCCTTCATTTGTGAGGTGGTGAATGGTCTCTGTAAAGGTTATGAGGGCTGAGGTAGTACTGTGTTTAGGCCTGAAGCCATGCTGGGTGCTGGAGAGTAGGTTTGTGGTAATGAGATGATTCATGAGTTGCTGGTGGATGCATTTCTCTAGAATTTTGGCAAGGGGGGATAGAATGGTGATGGGACGGCAGTTAGTTATGTCTCTAGATAGGCCGCCCTTATGAAGTGGTATGATATGAGAGATTTTCCATAATTTGGGAATGTACTGTTCAGAGATTGAGCAGTTTATTAGTAATGATTTGGGGTAGGCGATGGATGGAGCAGCTAGCTTTAGGTATTCATTTGGAAGTTGGTCGGCAGCTAAGCAGCAGGGTTTTAATTTACATAGGAGTTTTTTTATGTAGGAAGTTGGAACGGGAATAAAGGAGAAGGAGTTTGCATCGTTAGAGGTAGGGGAGGGGACAGTGAGTGGTGGGATTATTTTGTTGTCTAGGAGAGAAGTGATAGAGTTGATAAAGTGGGAATTGAATTGTGAGGCTAAAGGCACAGAGGAGTTAGTAGTGAAGAGGGCAGGGTAGGGGTTTTACCGGGTTTAAGGAGTTAGTTGATATTCTGTCAGAATTTTTGTGGATTGTGCTGGTATTTTTGTTGGCAGGTGAGGAAATAGGTTCTTTTATCCTTGACTTTTTTTTCTTAGCATGGTTTCTAAGTTGTTTGTAAAGGGTGAGATCATTGTTATTTTTGGTCATATGATATAGTGATTAGGCCTTATCTCTTTGTTTCATTAGATACTTTGTGTCTTTACAAAGCCATGGTAGCTGTTTGTTTTTTTTTTTGGTGAATTTTTCTGAGAGGAGCAAGATTATTTAATATTTCAAGGGATTTGTTATTGAAGTATTCTACATTTAGGTCTAGTTGCAGTTTTTTAAATGGGGACCAATTGAGTTTTGTAGTAGTAAATTGAAGGTGTCAGAGGAGAAATATTTTTTGCTATGGTTGTATTTGTATGAGATGCTGGTTTGGATACATGTTTGTATCACATGAACAATGCTGCAATGATAATTCTTGTATAGGAAGAGGATGCCTGAGATTTCTCCTGTACTCCACACCCTCAGATTCTACAAGGTGGGATCTTGGCTCAGCAAAAATGCCTGTAACTTGACCAATCTGGTTGAAACCTTTCGCCATTTGTATTCTCACCATCTTTCTTACCTCAATGGATGAAGAAATCTGCTTGATTTATCCTAACTGGACTTCTGGATAGAACGCTTCTTAAATAATTGAGCCTTGATGGTTTTGTTGTTCATAGTTTTAGGTCTTTGAGCAGGTGAGCCAAGTATATCATCATGGGGTATGCTTCTGAGATTAAGTAAACTCAAAAAGAATTTGTATTGTCACACTTTGACCTTTCAAGTAGTTGCTTTGCATTCTGCACTGCACGTTCAGCTAGTCCATTTGACTTAGGATATTCAGGACTACTAGTAATATGTACAAAGTTCCATTTCTGAAACAGCTGACTAGTAAATTGAGTACCATTGTCAGAAATAACTCTGTGTGGACTACCATGGACTGAGAAAGGATGTTTCAACTTGGTAATAACAGTAGTGGATGTTATTTAGGTAGTAAATCAGACTCAAACCAATTTGAATAAAAGTCTACCAACACTAAGTAGTGTTGATTGTCCCACTTGAAAATATCAGTGGCTACTCTTGACTAAAGTAGTTCAGGAACTGGACTTAGCTGAAGGGATTCTCTTTGCAAATGTGGTCTAGTACTATTGCATATTGAACAAGACAAAAGTACTGTATTAATGTCTTTCAGTATGAAGGCATAATACTAATTATTTCACTCTTCTCTTAGTGGATGCGAAACCTGGGTGACCACAATGCAAACTCTGGATATATTCTTGTTGTAAGGAGGCAGGAACAATAATTGTAGTACCTTTAAAAATAATGTCATCTTCCATCAACATTTCATCTCTGTAAGGAAAATAGGTTTGCACTTCAGGTGGTACACTAGATTGCTTTGACGTCCATCCAACATTAATGTAGTGATTGAGCTTTTGCAAAATTGGATCAGTGTGTGATCTCTCAATTCATCAAGCCTAGTGGTAGAAAAAGTACGCACTGCCATCACATCAAAGTCAAAATTCTCTGCATCAATCTGTTTCATTATATTTCTAGGTGATCTGGATAAGGTATCAGCCAGATAAAGGAGTTTTGAAGTTGTATTTTTGCAGTTTGAGCATCATTCTTTGTATTCTCACTGGAGCTGAATGCATAGACTTCTTTAGAATACTAACTAGAGGTTGGTGGTCAGTTTTGATCTGAATAGCTCGACCGTAAATATAATCATGAAACTTGGAACATGCAAATACTATTGCTAAAAGTTCTTTCTCAATTTGAGCATATTGCATTTCAGTTTGGGTAATTGTTCTGGATGCATAGGCTACAGGTCTGCCCTTTTGAAGTATAACTGTGCCAAGACCAAATTTTGAAGCATTACAGGAAAGAGTGACTGGTTATTCACATCACAGTATCTTAGTCAGGTGGGGTGGCAATTTTCTGCTTAAGGTATTAATGCATTCTGGTGTTGTTCTAACCATGACCATGCAACATGTTTGCATGTTAGCTCTCTTAAGTGTGCTGTCAACTCACTGATGTCTAGTATAAACTTGCCTAAATAGTTGACCATGCCTAGGAAATGCTGTAGAGCTTAAATATTATCTGGTGCTGACATCTCAAGAATAGCTGCTTGTTTGGTTGGGTCTGGTCTCAAGACAGTACTGGTAAATAAATGACCTACATATGTAACTTTTGGAAGTCTAAATTTGCACTTCAGAGGATTGAACTTCAAGTTCACTTCACGTGCTCTGTCTAGAACTCTGTTTAGGTTTCTATCATGCTCTGCTTCACCATTGCCTCTAACCAATAAATCATCGACTATTATGGCACAAGGATAATTCGAAAAAAATTGCCCCACTGCACGCTGAAAGACTTCGCTTGCAGAATTTATTCCAAATGGCATCCTTAGGAGTCTGTATCTGCCAAATGGGGTACCAAAAGTGGTTAGTAATGAGGATTTGCAATCAAGCATCACTTGCCAAAATGAACTCTTTGCATATAAAACAGAAAAAACAGTGGCATTTGGTATTAGAGCTGTGACCTCTTTGACTGTGCTTGTTGGATGATGCGGTCTCTTCAATGCTCTGTTCAGATCTCTTGGGTCAATACATATTCTAATTTCATCTCAGCCTTTTTTGTGAGCTGCTACCATAGACGACACCCATTCAGTTGTTTCTTTAACTGGACAAATTACACCTTGCTGTAGCATTTTATCTAACTGAGCCTTAATTCTATCATGCATAGCTATTGGAACGCTTCTTGCTGATCTGGCTACTGGAGTGACCTCTGGGTCTAACTTCATGAAATACACAACTAGAAGTTTGCCCAACCTGTCATCAAAAACATCAGCATACTCTGAGAAAATGGCTTGAGAAAAACTGGAACTAGGATATGCACTTATGTGATGAACTTCTTTGATAAAAGAAATCAGATTCATTCTCAAGCTATCTTTGAGACCAAATAAAGACTGTACTGGTCTTTGAACTACATAGAATAATAAGCTGTAACAGTTCTTGGCCAAATAACATGAAAGCATCACTGAACCTTTGGTTAGAATTTCTTAACCTCCATAAGCAACAAGCTTTGTACTACTGGCCACAATGAGTTGCTCATTAGTTCTCACTTTAGCAAATGTGTCCGTTGATATAACATTACACTTTGAACCAGTGTCTAGTTTAAGCTCTGTGGATATATCATTGATTCGGACTGTACAAAACACTTTGCTTTTTGCCATTAAATTCACTGCATCAAATTTCTCACCAGTTACTGATACACCATCTACATATAAAGTTGAATCTCAGTCTGCTTGATCAACTTGCTTATTTGTGTGACCTTTTTTACAACCGTGTGGGGTTTACTTGATTTGCAAAACTTTTGAAAATTATTCCACTTTTTACACTTGTGACATTGCTGACCAAATGCTAAGCACTTCTCTTTTATAGATTCATGATTGGCACCACAGTTGTGACAGTTAGCAATAAAGCTAGACTTGGGTTTTGCTGATTCATGCCTGTACTGCACTGAGGGACACGATCCTTTAACTGAACTAGTCTTGGAACTTGCTGGAAAGCTACATGCTTTCCCTGGTGAGCCAGCAGGGGCTGCGGCTGCCATGTACTTAGGCCTGCTTCTGTTAACCACCTGTTGCATTGTATCTACATTTGCTATGGTGCCTGCTGAAACCATGTTCTAATCACTTGCAAGCATACTTGTGTATTTTTCTGCCACTTCATGGATCTGACAATTCTCAATGGCTTTTCTCAATGTTAAGTCACTGTCACAAAGCAAAAGCTTTCTCACAGTAGCACTATTTATCCCACATACGAGTTTGTCCTTTATTAACTGATCTTTTAAGTCATCAAACTGACACATTTTGGCTTTGTTTCTCAGATCAGTTATATAAGCTGCAAAGTTTCCCCTAGTTTGTGATCTCTCATTTAAAACAAATGCCTCTCTAATGTAATATTCGTTTGGGGTTACAAATTTCTCTGAACTTGCACTTCAAGCACTTGGGGTCTTCCCTTGATTCAGCCTGTACAGCAATATGACAAGTCTCACCTTCTCCCTCATATACTGCTGGTGCATACACAAATGAATGCTCTCTTTCTGTG
The DNA here is from genome assembly GCF_019279795.1 of Protopterus annectens. NCBI lineage: Eukaryota > Metazoa > Chordata > Ceratodontiformes > Protopteridae > Protopterus > Protopterus annectens. Next base: position 1,201,171,865 of record NC_056744.1, read on the forward strand.
GCCTCTGACCCAGCTAGGTTTAGCAAAATGAATGCCCTGGTGTGTGCATCTTTATCTGAATAAGCTGCTTGTATAAAAATATCATACTCTTGCTCAAATATTCTCCAATTCTCTGCAATATTCTGATCAAATACAAGTGGTAAGAGGTTTCAAAATCTGTCTGCCATATTAACACATACCAGTGAAGGGTTTTGCAATTAAGCATGAACACATACACATATGCCAGAAACTTATGCCAGTATTTGTAACTTTGTCCAACAGCATTATGAGCCTTTGTGTAACTGAACTCTGCGAAATAAGTTTGTTGGGCACTGTAATAGTCTTGAAATTACTGTCTTCCAAGAAATCATCTCTTATCAGTGTAAGAAACATATCAAATAACTGCACGATGCAAGCCTCTGTGTAACTGAACTTCACGAAATAAGTCTCACTGGCACCGTAATATTCTGGAAATTTTTGATAAAAATTAATTTATCATCATTTTAAGAAACATCTCAAAAAACTGCACAATGTGATGAACTGGGCAAGAGAAGCTCAGAGTCAATAACATTTCGAAGTAATTGTACTTTGTGAATAAACTATACACAGCACACTGAAATTTCCCCAAAATGGTGGCACTTTACTAGACAATTCTTTACAGTGCAAGAAACATTCTGTAATGGCAGCACTTTGCAAATAGACACACCCAGCACAAAAAACATTTCAAAATGGCTATACTTTGACTGTACTTCATGAAATGGTTGCACTTTGCATGCAAATAAACTTTTTGGAATACATGCACAGTAATAAGCACACACTGTAAGCACTTTTACACACTTTGAGATACTTCAAATAAATCTAGTTATGCCCTTGATACAATATGAAGTCGTAGTTATGTGAAAACAAAGCACTTTGCCAAAACATGCAGTCGCCTTGTTTTATTTATGGTTAATGTGCCCTTTTTTGCCCTTTGTCAGCCTAGCTAGCTGAAATTTTGTAAATAATTCTATGTTATTTGTGAATCGTAATATGGTTTGTATGCTTGTCTTATAAATGTATGAAAACTGTATGTTATATACTGAGCTTCAAAAATGTAACCACATTGTTCCCTGCTGGAAAAGATCAGAAATGTGTATACGCTATATGCCTGTGCAAATGTATGTTTTCATGGTAGAAGTTGGAACATACAGAGTTAAATAGCAAAACTCTCAGAAAATAAGTTGAAATTGTTTATGACTGTGCTATTAAGGTAGTTAATGCAAAGAAACAGAATGTCTGCAGCTAGAAATTCTTTCTATTGTCTGGAAACAGAAATAATTACAGGTTTCAAAGGTAAACGTTTTTAACTGTTTTTCAACTTCCATTTCTAGGAAAGCTTCTAAGAGATAAGTATTTTTGACACATAGGTGTCAAATAGTGATGTCATCCAGCTAGCCCAGCAGTAATGTGTATTATTAATTTCAGAACCATCTCAGAGAGAGAGAGAGTCTGTGTATTTTGTATCTTGTCTTGGATCTAGAAACATCCTCTCACCAGTACTTCTGTCTTGCTAATAGTAAGTACTAGATTACAGTGATTTATTTTAGAGATAGATAGGAATATAGCAAGATTAGTTTAGATATTTTCTGTATTTATGTGAGACTGTTCTGCGATGTTGTTTTAAAGTATTTCCTATGATTCTGAACTATGTTGTCACTGTGTTGAGTTACTGAGTATTGCCTTGTGCTTTTATTATTTTTTATTAAATATATTTAAACCTTTTAATTGTGGCTGGTTTGTTTGGAGATATTTAAGCTCTTAGCGTACTTGCATATGTATTTGGTGACACTGTACAGGCCACTCTTAAATAACCTTAAAGTCTTGGACACACTTACCATTTAGATAATAGTAACATTACACAGTAGAATTGGTCACCCTTTGGGAAGGGCCTTATAGTAGCTGATAATTATAGCTGGTTGGTGGCAGTGATAACTACCTTTTAGTCTGGGCAGAAGGGGGCATAGCTAGTAAACCTGTGCCAGCCTTTCCCAGGAGTGTGTGTGTGTTTGTATATAAATCAAACCTCAAAGTGTGTGTGTGTCAGCTACTTGGGCAGGGACATGCACTGGTTGTACAGAGAGGGTGATGGAGGTTTTGGCTTGACCACTCAGCTGGGATCTTAACCCTATAGCTGTGCCAGTGGGGAGTCTTATTGGGGATCTGGGGAGAGAGGGAGAAACCATCCCCAAACTGACTGTAATCTCTGTGTGCTCTTAAGGGAAATTGTACTTTACTGTGTGTGTACTTGTCATCCTCCCAATGTGCACATCCCTCACTGGTGTTAGTGGTGAGGATTGAGGCTCCTTGATTACTGGGCCAGTGCCGGAGTGTCACAGCCCTTATTATATTCATTTTTCTCATTTAATCTCTTTTCATGCCCACTGTACTTTTCTTGTGCTTGTTTTACTCTAAACATGCCTGTTTTGCCTCAAACATGCTTGTTTTACTTTAAACATACTTGTTTTGCTTTTTTGATAATATTTTATTAAATATCTTAATTTTAAACAATTTTCCCTAGCTAATGAACCTTTTGTGCCTCCCACTTGTTTAATAATGTGCTCTGTGCCCTTGTAATGCTCTGTTTTATGTTTATTTACAAAATAAGCAGTTCGTATGAATTCTCATTACCTTTGATTCTTTTCTACGTATTTTTCATGCTTGTTTCCCTTAGTTTACCTTCAGTGTAATCTCTGTACCTCATGGCTCTGAATATCATTCTCTGGAATCCTGGTTCTGACACTATGTCGCTCTCCTATCCTGGGCACAATAGAAGAGTCTTTGTGGGCTCTGTTCAAGCAGCATTATTATATACAAATACATTATGATGGAAGTTTACTGACTTTAAGTTAAGTAACTTATATGCAAACTAATTACTGCAATTATACATGCTCACTCTCTGGCTGCACTCTCAAGATGGCACTGGGAATAGCACATGTTTGGTATTTAAATGTGCTTACTCAGTCCTTGATATGCTTCTTAAAGACACAGCATATATACTCTGATCTACAGTACTCAATTAGTGGTCTGAATACAGCAGAGGTATGACCTCCCTAATTCTGAATGTGATGTCCATATGTATGAGAAGTGCAATGTAGAATGTGTGTCTCACCACTATGGACACATAGTGATTAAAGTGTAGATTATTATCAACATGTGCTCTCAAGTCTCACAACATTGTGTTTCAGCTTAGAGGGGTGCTATGTATATTATAATTAGCAGGGGTACTTCATTGCTAAAGAGGACAATGAGGCACTGTTTGCCTTAATATTCAGTCCTTGAGTTTGGCACCAATTAGTTGTCTGTGTCAGCCCCTTCTCTAATGTGTTACCATTATTGGGAGACTATATGAGTGAATCTGTTTAATAGTCATCTGCAAACCTGGTGAACCACAGCTGATCTACCATTGCCTGGGCTTCAGAGAAATAGTTTCCAAACAGTTGAGGGCCTAGCACAGATCATTGTGGTATTCCACTGGTAAGTGGGCTAGTGGTAAAGGTTGGAGGTGCAGTCCCCATTTTTGACAATGTGTGTTCTGTTGGTGAGCTAGTTGGCTATCTATCTTGTACTGTATGGCTTAATTCCCAGATGGAACATTTCACTATGAAACACGAATGGGGGATATTGTCAAAGGCCTTGGATAACTCAGCATAGGCGGTGTTTCCTGTTATATCTCATCCAGGACTTTGGAGTCAGTATCAAAGAAGTCCAACAGGTTTAATAAGCAAGATCTACCTTTGCCAAAAACAAAATGGGTTGGGTCAAGTGTGTTGAAGGTCACATGTGTCCCTGTGGATAAGATCCATGCTGATTCCTTCCCTAGCCTTGCAGATAAGGCTTTTTAGGCTTATGGTTCAATAGTTCTAGTTCTGCATGTTACCAGATTGATGTGCATTGCATATCACACAACAGTTGATATTACTTTCTGTAGTGTAGGTGATATATGTGTGGAAAAAGTACTGAGACATCAGGGTTGCAGTGCTAGGGGGAAGGCAACACATGGCTGTATTGTAAATATGTGACATATTGTTAGATAGTGCCTTCATTTTGTTATGTTTCCACAAGTAATTTCATGTAAAGACAGAAAATGGACAGTAAACAGCAGTAATACATAATACTATTTACTTTTCTATAGTGCATCAAGAAGTGTGTTTGTGTTACAACTGGCAAAGTGTATGCGCGTGTGAGATACACGATTGTCTGTAGCGAGGCAGAGTGCAAATGCGAGCTGCATTGCTAAAGTCTGAGAGTTTGAACTGACTCTCTGAAACACACCTGCTCCTTAACTGACTCTGTGATAGCACATGTCGAAGCATTGATACATTTCTTTTTGGGCCCAGATGATACTGACTTTGAATCCTGGTGTATCTAATACTGCTAAATATTTTTAAATAAACATTGTTAAGGCAATGACATAAATTCTTTACAGTACATGTGCTGCTGTGTGTTGGCATAGCACAGTAGGGTTAAGTGACATTGTGTGGAAGTAACCATAGCATTTTGCCGCTGCTCACAGTTGCTGCACATTGGTGCATGATGCATACATCAGTGAAAACATGGAGTCCAAAAAGTGAAGGTATTCATTGCTTTTTCTGCTACTTATGTATGTTGTGTGTGATTCTATTTTTTGACTAGATTAAATTGGTGAAAGTGGTAAAATGGGGAGCAAGCAAGGGGAAGAACAAAGGGAAAGCAGTATAGGAATATGCAGGACAAAGGTAGGAAAGAACCATAGCTATCCATTTCTTTAACAGTGTAAACTGAAAATATGTGCATAATATTAACTGAATTTGGACTGTCACCTCCACAAAGAGGGTTGACATTTTTTTTGTGGGACAGGTATTGATTTATTTCTTATTTGAGTGAGAGAAGAATGCTGAGGAAGGGATGTAGGATTATCTGAGTCAGGTAAGCTGGGTAGGCGAGGAAACAATTGCAGACAGACAAGACAGAGAAGACAAACAAGACAAGACACAAAGATGGTGATGGACGCAAAAGGTTAGGGACACCATGACTGGGGTAATGGTTGGGACAAACCAGGCTCATGACCGTCAATCTTGAAGACAGTGAGAATCGAGCCCTCAACCACTGGACTGTCACCACTGTCACCTTACTCCAGTGGTGGCTGGAGTGCTTGATGTCTCCTCCTCCTCCTATGGAGCATAAGGGAGAGCATCCTCTCCATCCAGTGTAGGCATGCACCAGTGATGAGGTGTATGAACCTATGCACCATCCCTGGCAACTCACTGCGAATGATGAAGTCACCACCTCTGCCACTGCTCCCAGAGGGTACTATTGGACTAGGCTCCAGGGCAGGACTACCAGAGGGTGAAGGTAGTGCAGGAGCAGCAGAGGCAGTGCTGCCAGTTTGATTCCCAGACGTGCTGGGCATTGGTGCTGGAGCCAGTGGTGTGGGGGTAGGTTGATCCACAGGGGCTGGCCAACCTCACTGTGCTGTGGAGCATTTAGTGAGGTAGTACACATGAATGACATGGACACATTTTGACGACACATAATAAAAAAGTAGAATAAAAATAAAAAATACATATTTTTAAAAATAAAAGAAAATAAAAAGAGAGATAAGGGTTGTGGTGAGAAAGAAAAAAAAGAGATAAAATTAGCACCATCATTTGTGACATACAATGCATTAATACAATTATACAACTCTATTGCATTACATTTTACATTTAAGTATACCTCTTAACAGATACACACTATATTACAGATTGCTGAAAGTAATCCTTGAAATGTGCATATATTGTCCATATAAGTGTTCCGGTTATACAGGTTACAGTTTACAGCAGGACATTTGTGCCACTGGTATAGAGATTTTAATTTAATATAAATATTATTGAAGAAATAACAGTATTGTATATTTGTGAATTGTGGTATTTGAACTCACAACCTCTGCTAAAGTCTAATATTGGACTCTTACTTGTTTTATACTAAAGACAAATGCATGCATACTTACTTTTACAGTTGGGATATCCATGATCAATTTGATACAAGACTATAAAATTCCAGAAAAAGCTACCTTTAACTTTTAATGCTACAATAACACTTCTCTCTGCTGCATACATATCACTTGGTTCCCTCCGTCTCTCCAATCTAGCTTCATTGGCCCAGACATAGAACTCCTGATCTCTGGCAGCTGGAGAAAAAACAGAAAAGAACAGAAGACCATTATGCAAGCCAGTCTGGTCTATATTAAGCTTTCTAAGTCTTACATATACTCTCTTTAGTTGATAATTACATAGCTGTGGGATGTCAGCAGTCCTAAATTTCTCTAACCAAAGGTTGAAAGTATCTGTTTTTCTCCACTGTAGGTCATTAAACAGATGCCTACATTTTTGTCTAGTGCGTGGGTTTTCTAGTGGCACTGGATATAGCCTTGGCTAAACTATTCCACACCTCAGACTTGTACTGGGTGCCAAAATAGTCTCCCTGCATAAGTCTTTGGCTGTGGTCCTTTACCAGGAGTCCAGTAAATATCCTAGCCTCTTGGACAACCCACCTCTGTGTCCTAAACCTGGCACCTTCCCAACTAATGCCAGTCATGTCTACCTTCAGAACTAGAACAATGGAGACTGATACTTTTCCGTCAATTCCAGTTATTACTTTTACTGGTGTGCACATACCTGAGCTATGTGTTTGCATGATAGTGAGCAGAGAGCAGCAGTGAGGAATAAAATATTTACAATTGGAAGGTTAACCTGACACTTGGCCTTAGTTTGAGGGTTCTTTACCGATTTAGCCTGGAAATATGTATTAGAAATTGGAAGGTAACTGCTAGGTGAGTTAGTTTTGCAGACATGCACTAGGGGCATAAAAGTAATGCCCTGACACATTTGTTTTTACCATTATACACTGAAAAAATTGATTTTCACACTGTAGGATTCAAACCTAGGCATAAGGGACAAAAACATTTTCTTCCACCGCATTGATTTTCCATCTTTGCCACAGAAGAAGTGCTGCTCAGACATAGTCAGGAATTATGCATAAATACAGGTAACAGTATGCGCTGTTACACATGTATGTGTGTGTGACGTGATAAGGTTATTAGATATAGATCCAGTTGTGTATGTCTTAGGCAAATGTGAAGCTCATGCAAGTCCAGATAACAGAATTATACTTACAGAAATATAATACACAGTATACCCTCAGTCATACATCTGAAAACACAATAATGATGTCTCATGCCTCAAACATGTAATTCTTATCAACTACACTATCTAAAGTGTTATAACTGAGAGTGAATATAATGGGAAGTGGAGCAACAGCAAAAGTGTACAGAATATCCTGTATCATTAGATCCCAGGACCATTTATATGACAGTCCTACACTTACACATGTTGCCACAAGAAAGTTGAAATAATGCTTGTCTATGTTTCAGTTCATTGCTATGAATTGCACTGTCACAACAGGAAGACAAAGGTTGCACATACCATACTAGAACCCAAGACCAACTGTACCCCACCCCTACACTTATACCTGCTGCCACAGGGCTAGTTACATGACATTCCCTAATTTAATAATCATTCTTAAGGTCTCTGTGTTAACCACCATGGAACTCTGCTTAGTGGGTTTGTGCAGTTCCCAAGAGAATTAATTGAAAGAATCCGCTTTCTATTTTTGGCTGTCTGGATCCTATCTGCAGGTGTTCTGTCTGCTTCATGTGTGGTCCAGTTGTCCAATGTGTGTATTGCTAGGTTTCATGCAAATGAGATAAGCACAGCCACACTGACCATTCATTTCTTCAGTTCCTGTGATTGTGGTAAATGCCACATGGTGCAAACACTGCTCCCTCAAAAAAAATTAAAAAAAGCCAGAAAAGGGAAAAAAGAAAAAAAAGTGACAAGTAGTTCAAATGAGGAAAATCAATGTATGACATACACACTAGAAAATGATGGTTCACATGAGATATGTCTAGATAAATCTGCTCCAATGAACCTTCAGAACACAGGATAGGTGCATTATCCCTCTTTGGGACACACACAGCTTTGCAGCAATCAACTGAAATTATTCTGCACACAACCAACTGCAAATTCATCTACTGTAATATGAAACCATACAACTGTTATTTTTACATTTATTATTTTTGGATATAATGTACTTAGTGATCACACAACCTGTTATGATTATTGCTTGCAAATATGCAACTCTGTCTTACTTCTCTGTGTTTGTTGGTCATTCTTTAGATATCTGACCAGTAATCTGAGATGCAGTCTGTAAGCCATTCTATATCACTGGCTTTAAACTGTGTGAGGATATAGGTTCACAGGTTCATAGGTAGGTACTAGTCTAGCGGCCTAAATAAGCCTAGCCAACAAGATTCCCTAGCTTACGCCACCCAAGAAAGTTAATTTCCTGTGCCCCTGTCGAGCAGAGCCACAAAAGTGATCCCCGGGGTGTATTTCCTATTTCCTATCCACTCATCAAAATTTTTCTTGAAGAGTGCTAATGAGGAACATTGCTTGACATAAATGGGTAGCTTGTTCCAGAGTATAGGAAGTCCCTGGGACAGGACTCTAACCCTCCAGCATGTTCTGTTTATTATGCTGACAAGGCTTAAGTCCCTAGAGCATGTAGCCCAGAGGGATTGGGATTTATTTAGGTGTAGCATGTCCAACAGCTCTGGGTTTAACATAGCTTTATATGTTAGGCAGAGATATCCTTGGAGTAGGCAATATGTTACAGAGTAAAGCTAGAGTTTTTTGAGACGGTCAGTGTAGGGCATCTGTTTGAGGCCAGTAATCCCCTTTGTGAGGTACTTCTGTGGCCTTTTCAGCTGCTGCAGATGTCTTATGAGGTACAGTCCAAAAGGGACATTGTACTCTATAATGGGTCTAATGAGTGCTGAGTAGAGGGGAACAATGACCTCTTTTTTCCTGAATGAGAACCCTTTTGTGATGAGGTGTGCCACATAGGATTTCCTGACTACTGTGGTGATGTGATTATCAAAGGAGAGACTACTGTCCACCTGGGTTGCAAGGTCTCTTATCACACATTCGGCATTAAGTAGACTGCCATTTATGTGGTAGTTCATGGGTACAGAGGTTTTACCAAAGGGGATGACAATGCACTTTTTGGCATTGAGCTTGAGGCCATTCCTCTGACACCAGGCATCTGTCTCAGTGAGGCCCTTATATAGGATGTCCACATCATTTGGGGACTTGACTATGGCTCCTAGTTTGCAGTCATCTGCGAACTTCATTAGTCAGATGCTTTCTGTGTTAGACTGTACTTCAGAGAAGTAGATACCAAACAGGAGAGGTCCCAGGACTGAACCCTGTGGTACTCCACTTGTCACTGGTTTGAAGTCAGATTTGGAGTCTGCAACTTTTACAGTGTGGGTTCTGTCAGTGAGCCAGTTGGCAACCCATCTTGTGACATAGGGATTTATGTCTAGTTTAGTGAGTTTAGCTATAATTCCAGAATGGGGGATGGCATCAAAAGCCTTGGCGAGGTCAAGATAGGCTGTGTAAACCACCTTACCTTTGTCTATGGCTTTGGTGACTGCCTCAAAGAAGTCGATCAGGTTCAGAAGGCATGATCTGCCTTTGACAAACCTGAACTGGGTGGGGTCCAGAGTTTTTAGGTCACCAATGTCTTTGTTTATGAGTTCCATGATGATACATTCCATGGCCTTGCAGACCAGGCTCGTCAGGCTAATAGGGCGATAGTTCCTGGGATCAGTGGTTGCTCCCCCTTTGTGGAGTGGGATGACTGTTGCTGTGCACCATTCAGTGGACACAAAGGCTGATGTGAGACTATGACTGAACATGGTGCTTAGGTGGGGAGCCAGTTTGTTCTGAAGTTCGTGTAAAACACAGCCTGGGATGTTGTCCGGTCTCATGGATGCCATGTTTTTGGTTTTAGAGAGTGCAGCTTTTACCTGCATAGATGTGATTACAGGGACTCTGCATTCTTCCTATATAGATATGGGCCCTTTAGGGGGTGAGAGGGGGGTAAAGTTATCACTGAACCTATCTGGCAAGATGTTGGCAATATCAGTTGGTTCTGTAATTTTTGTGCCATTGTGCTGTAACTCAGAGCAGATCTGGGTGTTGCCATTGTGATTCTTGACATAGCTATAGAATGCTTTGTGGTTGCCCTTAGAATCAGTGGCAATTTTGTTTTCATAGCTAGCTTTGGAGGATCTTATAAGGGATCTCAGATTCTTACTGAGGATGACCAGGGAGCTCATCCACTCATGGGATTTTACTCTCTTTTGCAGCAGTTTCTTCCTTCTGTTGTAGAGTTTATTTATGGCAGGGGGCCACCAGATTGGCTTCCTTTTTTTGGAGGATAGCATCTTGGTTCTGTTTAGGATAGCACAATCCATGCACTTGTGTAAGTGCTTATAGAGTGCATTTGTGTAGGATTCAGCAGTCCGAACTGTATTGTCCATCTGCATGGGTGTCATGAAGTTCACCACTTCTGTCTTAAGAAGCATGAAGTTGGCTTTGGAGAAATTTTTTACCATGGTTTCCTTAATGGTGGGTGGGGGTGGGATGTGGATATCTAAGGTGATTAGCTTATGGTCGGATCTGACCAATGAGGAGTTGACTTCAGGTGTGGACAACGGTCACTCATGTTGGTAATGACTAGGTCTAGGATATTGTTGTCCCTGGTGGGGGTATGGATAAGTTGATCCAGGGCACTGGAATTTATGAATTCCAGAAAGCATTGAGTGAAGGAGTTGGTACATGAGTAGTTTTCCCAGTTAATGGTGGAGTGGTTGAAATCGCCCATTATTAGGACATTTGGCTGAACCCTAATATTTTCCAGTATATCAAGAAAAGAGGAGTGGGAATCCTGGGGCATAGTAGGGGATCTGTAGCAAGCTACAATTTGGATTGCAGTTTTGCCCAGAGTTAGTTGCACTTGGATAACCTCGGATGCATTATGCTGTGCAACTAGCCTGGAGGTGTGGATATCCTGAATGAATATGGACACACCTCTGCCTTTGGTGTTCTGGTCCAGGTTAGATGGCTGAAAAGTGTGGTATGAGTTATAGCCTGGTAATGCAGGGGTGCTGTCTAGAGCCTTGAACCAGGTCTCAGTCACTCCACAGATATTGATGTCTCCATTTTAAGGAGTGCCTCGAGTGAGTGCATTTTGAGATTTAGACTTCTGGCATTGAGTAGCATTACCCTTAGTTTTTGCTTTCCTGTTCCTGTTATGGTGGTGAATTTGTCTTTTGAACCTTGCCTAAAAAAGGCACTATAGGGATGGCAAGAGCCTTAGCCAGTATCCAGAATCCCAGGGGCAACAGGTGCAGGCCATCTCTGGCAAAGCATCATGGTCTGTCGACCATGTCGTCCCAGGCAGACAGATACTGGATCCCCTTAGAATGACACCAGAAGCTATTATTGAAATCAATAATTTTGTCCTGTTACTGCGGTATCATTCTGGGTGATGGCAGGATGCTACTCAGGGCTAGGGTCATACCTGCCTGGGCTACAAGATCGGAGAGCTCTTCCATGTCTCTTTTCATGTAGTCTAGGGAGGTATGTCTCAGGTCATTCACACCAACATGGACAATGACAGAGTCATATTTGTACTTGTGGAGTGACCTGAGTGCATGAGTTATGTGGTGGATCCTGGCACCCAACAGGCAGCTGAAGGTAACCTTCTTCTTGTTTAGCCTGGTGAGTGGGACATCAGTGTGCCTGACTATAGAGTCACCTATGACTAGTGTGTTGGGTACGTTGGTTTGCCTTATGGGCTGTGGTTTATTGGCACACTGAGTCTGTGAGCTATGTGTCATTTGGGTTGTGTTGGGGGTGGAGGTTGCTTGCATTTCTGCTTTGGAGGTCTCTGTATCTTGAGCAGATTATTATTGAGAGCCTCTGCGAATGTTTTTGTATTTCTATGTGTGGATTTTGTTGGTGTAGGTTTAGAGGGACTATGTGATGAGTGTGGTGTGGTGCAAGAGTTTAACTTCTCCCCTTGACTGTCAAGTTCAGTCTTGGTTGGAGAAAGCTTTACCTCCAGTTTGGCTAGATAAGTGCATCTCTCACAGGTTGTGGTGTTGGGTGGTAAGAGGAGAGGGTTGTCTGTGTACATGAGGCAATTGCTACATTGCCTCAAGATGCCCCGATTCATTAGATAAACAGAAGAGAACACTGGGAGCTGACCCACGGACATGCATGAATAAAAAGCTTCTTTCCTCTAGACAAGTGAGGAAAGTGAGTATAAGAGCTGTTTTTCTCTAAACAAGTGAGGAAAGTAAGTACAAAAACTGTTTTCCTCTAGGTAAAGAGGAAGGTTGAGTGCTGTAGTAATCTGTAGCTTATTTAGTGCTAACAACAAGTTCTGAACAAGTGCTGAGCACGAATAAGCAAATTCAAGAGCTAAAACTAAGAATCTGTACCTGGATCTTGTGGTAGATAGGCTACCTTGTGCTTACCACTCCCACTGGTAAGCTAGAATGCTTCCCTCTAACATAGAAAGGCTAGGGGGGCTCAGAAGCTTACAAACAGTCCTGGATACAGCAAATCTGCATCTGGACTAGACTAGTTACGAGTAAGGTGGGAAACAAGCACAAATACAGGCTTTTAAACCAGAAAGTTGAAAGAGATGGAAAAACTGCCCAAATGGCCAATAGACTACAATGTCTGGGCCAGAAACCACTCTTGTGGTAGATAGTCTACCTAGTGCTTACCACTTCCACTGATAAGCTAGAAGGCTTCCCTCCAACACAGAAAGGCTTGGGGGGCTCAGAAGCTTACAAGCTGTCCTGGATAGATCAAATCTGTATCTGGACTAGACGAGTTACAGGAAAGGTGGGAAACAAGCGCAAACGCGGGCTTTTAAACCAGAAGGCTGAAAGAGATTGAAAAACTGCCCAAACGGCCAATAAACTACAATTTCTGGGCCAGAAACCACTCTTGTGGTAGATAGGCCACCTAGTGCTTACCACTCCCACTGATAAGCTAGAAGGCTTCCCTCTAACACAGAAAGGCTTGGGAGGGGGCACTCAGAAGCTTACAAACAGTTCCTGGATACAGCAAATCTGTATCTGGACTAGACTAGTTACAGGAAAGATGGGAAACAAGCGCAAACGCAGGCTTTTAAACCAGTAAGTTGAAAGAGATGGAAAAACTGCCAAACCACCAATAAACTACAATTTCTGAGCCAGAAACTACTCTTGTGGTAGATAGGCTACCTAGTGTAAATAATATCATATGTAGTTGACAACAAATGAAGGGCATGTTGGATGTAGGGCATGTTGGATGTTAATGAAAACAACCTATGAATTGTATGCTGCTTACTTACATTTTCAACCTTATTTCTAACACTTTGTAGGTCTAAACTGACACACCTACTGGATGTAAGTCAGCTTGCAATGCTGTTGTATTTTCCTTCTCCCAAACATTAATCATTCACAGTTGCAAGCCATTAAAAACAAACACTGAGAGAGTGCCTGCACTATGTTTGCATCTCTTAAAAGGAACCAAGTATTTGAGATTCAGCAGTTCTTATCAGTTCACACCTCATTTGCATCTTTAACAGCTCTGAATTTACACCATATAAAGAGGCAACCATGTAGCTAGACAAACTGAAGGTGAGGAGACTTGTTTATGGGGAGAAGACTGAACATAAGCTATTACTTTGGGATATTTCTACACAGAGGAATACTGAACTTCAGAAGGTATGTTTGCATTTGGTCAGTTACATACTGCATATCCTGGAATGTAATAAAGAAAATCTGAAGCAAAAGCTTTTACACTTATCTGTATGCATTAGTTAGAAGTGTACTGACGCTATGGGCATGTTTGTCAAGGCATTTCACAGGTATACATGATTGCCAAAACCTAAAAATGGAATGCTGTGTGATATATATGTGCAAATGTTTCAGGGACAGTTCATTTGATAGCAGTTTTAGCATTTCAAAGATGGTTTATTAACAAAATGTGTCATTTGCCTGTTCTTTTGGGGGTGGGAGAAAAGCTGCATTTCTGTTATGGCACAAACACGGATACACTTCTATTGTTACCTTCCTTTTTTGCATCCAGCCTGTTTTATGTTTCTCCAGTGGGTAATACTGACATGCTACATTTTCTGTTTTATCTTGGATCTTTTGTTATGTGATACTTTATGTTTATTATCCTTCTGTTATATCTTTTAGGACAC